>NW_027635771.1:0-62271 GCF_903797595.1 Erithacus rubecula | reverse complement strand
TACCCCCAAACCTCCCGGAACCCCAAATCATCCGGGGCTCCGCTGCCGGAATCAACGGGAATGGTGTTGCACTTTTAAGTGCAGTTTCAGTGCGGCTTCCAATTGGCGGCTCTTTAAAGCGGCGATGGTAGAGACAATCCCTAAAATCCACCCTGGGGGTAAAACATCCCCTACAGGGGGTTGTAGTGTGGGCTCCCCTACAAATCTCGCTTTAAGCCGTCATGATCCCCCCTTAAAAGGGGCTTTTGGGACTGTGGACCCACTAACACCCTAAAATAGGGAGGAAAAAGCACCCTTGAAGTGGTAGGATCCACCCCAAAAACCTTAAAAAGAGAATAAACTCCTCTTCAAATGGATCTGAAGAGCCTTAAACGTCCTCACAGAGGGACAGGATCCCCTCCTGTGCTGGGGCCGCTCCGAGCCGGGAAATCTCCCGTTCGCTGCACTCGGGGGAGCCCGACGACGACGGGTCCTGGGCTGAGCCCCCCACTCATCCGAGGGTGCGGAGGGAACTGGGGGGGCTGGGACATGGCTTGGGGGTCCTGGGGTTAACTGGGGGACCTTCAGTGTGTCCCACTTCCGGCTGTACCCCCCTCTCCCACCTCTTTCTCATTTTCACCTTCAAAGTTCCGCTCCCCCCAGTCGGGTTTGGGGGTCACTGGGCCTTTTCCCTTCGTGTCCCGGCCCCGCCACGCGGCCAGAGGGTCGGAGGAAGGGGAGGAGGAGGAGGAGGAAGAGAGACAGAGGAGAGGAAGGATAAGGAGGATCGAGAGGAGGCACCACGTGCGTTCCCCGCTCTCTGTATCCGCAGCTCCTTCGCCCCCCAGACCATCGCCCCCCGCATCCCGCAGGTGCCTGGGGAGGGGGAGCTCGCCCCAAATATCCTGGGTGGGTTTTTTGAAGGGGGGAGGGGTATTTGGAGATGACACGAAATATATTTCTGTTATAAATGAATGACATGTTGTTGGCTCTTGCAAGTATTCGGATAAATGCTGTATGTATAATGTCAAAATAGCATTTCTATATGGATATAGTCTTGGTGAATACTAAAAGTCAGACATAAGTTTTTTAGAGATTGAATGCTTAAACTACCCACTTAGTCAAAGATAACAGCCCGTGAACATGTGATGGGGACCCTGCAGCTGACAAGACAATTATCAACACTCACCGGCTGGGACCACCACCCAAATTACAAGGGAGAAGGAGAAGAATAAAACCACAAGCCAAGAAACACGCATGCTCTAAAAGGCAACCCAAGGAGTGGCCATGCTAAACAGTTCCCAGAAACAGCTGACTGTGCATGAAGGTCTATGAATATGTAACAAAGGGATGGGATTGTAAAACGTATTTAAAGTGGTGTTCCGAAGCAGCCGTGTGCTCTCGGCAGCATGCCAAGCACCCCCCCGTTTTAAACCCTTTGCTTTATGCATGTCTATGTATTGCTTTATGTATAGCTATGATACATATCAAGGTTCATCAAAAGGGAATGACTTCAAAAACAAGGAGAAATGTCTTGGCAGTCAAGAAGCTAAACGATGAAGCAGAAAATGGGGTCGAGAAAAGTCATGCATCTTTTGACCCCAGAAAGGGAAGAATTAGCAATTCCAAAATTTAGTGAAGGCAAAGTAAAGGAATTAAGTAGGATAGGGGGAAAGTCTGGTGAGTCCGGTAAATGGAAGCTTCCTGATGGCAGGCAATTACTTAATAAGGCACTTACTAGAAAAAATATTACAGAATATATATCAAAAGATTCATCGGGATACCCAAGCTCTGTGTGATCACTTCCTGAGGAATTACGGGTGTATTGGGATTTTTGATTAGCAAAACAAGTAACTGAAAGATGTATATCTATCAAAAGGTAAATAAAAAGGTAATGAGAAAAACAACCCTTGGAGGGTGTGAATTAGCACTCCGACCATTTCAAAGTATTCAGGAGACTTCACTGAACAAGAACAGAGATGGAAGTTTTTATTAGTAATAACAGATCATCTAACTCATTGGGTGGAAGCTGTTCCCATGGTCAGAGCCATAGCTAATGTGGTCTGTAAAACCCTTTTGGAACAAATTATTTCCAGGTATGGAATGGTTAATAGAATAGACTCAGACTGAGAAACACAATTTACATCAAAAGTCCTACAGCAGATAATTCAAACTTTGGGAATAAAGTAGGAATTACACACACCATGGCATCCACAAAGTTCAGGCCGGGTTGAAAGGATGAACCAGACTTTAAAAAGAACTCTAACAAAATTAATGATTGAAACCCAGATGTCCTGGGTGAAATGTTTACCTCTGGCTCTATTGAGGATCTGAACACAACGTAGGTTTGACCTAGGAGTGTCACCTTATAAAATGATGTTTGGGTTACCCTTTTCTGACCACCCAACATGAAAGTGCCACTTATGAATTAGGGAAAAAGAGTGTTAGAGGATATATCAACACAATTGCAACAAACCCTTGAGAGTTTGCAATTAAAAGGAATAATCCATCAAACCACAACCTCTAGATTTAAAATTCACAATATCCATCCAGGGGAATGGGTACTGGTAAAGACATGGAAAGAACAACCTTTACCCCACAATGGGAAGGCCCTTTTCAGGTACTGCTGACAACTGAAGCCGCTGTCCAGAGCAGGGAACACGGGTGGATCCACGGCAGCAGAATCAAAGGAGCTGTGGAGAAACCTAAAGAGTGGAATATAACATCTGAACCTGGTGACACTAAACTGACTCTTCAGAGAGGAACAGTTGGTGACAAATTGGGAGGACCCAAATGACAACTTCCATCAATGCCATACGGTATATCCTGTCCTGACTCGTTCTAAACATTGAACATACTCACTGGATTAATTTAAAAGTCTAATTATAAAACTGATATTGGTATAACATACATTAGCAGTGCTTCATTATAAGAAGCTCTGAATACCAAATCTTGTCCCTATCCAGATAAAATTAAGAACCAGTAAAATAGTAACTTTATTTTGTGGATGGGAGTTACTAATACCTGTTGACTGGGAAATGCCCGAGCTGGGGAAACAGCAACAATCTACAGCTAAGGAGTGTCAAAACCAGCAAGTGACAAGGAAATAGAGGGCAAGACCAGATTGGACTCTGTATCTGCCACTGAGAAGATCATAACACCTGCTATGGGCTGCAACCCCACAGGCATGGGAGGTGCAGGTATAAGCCACACCAGACCTCTGTTATTCCTTTTTCTGTCACTCATTTTTGCCTTTTCCCTGTCAGGAGGTTGGCAAGGCCATGTTACAGATGCTGCTGGAAGCTGCACATGGAGAGACACCGAGGTTCTTTCCTTATTACACACACCCATGCCAACAGCCACTGTTATAACCCATCCAAATTAAGTACTTGTGAACAATGGGGAAAAATATTGGATTGCAGAAAACCTTGGAATAAGTGATGGCAAATTGGAAAAAGCATGTCCAAAAGGACAGAAATGGATTTGTTTACATATATCATTAACAGTAAGGCTCAAGATTTGGTAAAAGAACAATTAATAAATATAAAAGGAAAGTCAGCACCACAGCCTAAAATTGTACCAATTTCACTTCAAAATTTGCTTGCAAAACATGAAAAGCAACTGGAAGGAGAGATAGATATCTCAAGACTGGGAAATAACTAATTTGTAAAACTAGGAGAAAGAATAATTAAAGAGATTAACATAACTAACTGCTGGGTCTGTGGGGGACTCTCATGTCAGAAGAATGGCCATGGAAAGGCAGCAGCTCAGGTCCAATTGAACTCCTTAAGTAGAATCAGACAAATACCAAGGGGGGAAGGCAACCAGAAGGGTGGATTTTAAGTTCAACAGTCATAAGGAAAGAATGTCTCTGGTGCACTGGGAAAAATTTCATAAAGAAGTACGAAATAGTCCTTGTAAGAGATACAAAGTGAGTAATGGAACACTGACGGGGTGTATCCCAGAGGAACCAACCCAGTATTGAACCCAGGGAAAAATAAAAAGGGAAAAGTGTGCACAGAACGACAGAATTAGACTTTTTCAATATTACAGGCAAAAATCCTTACTATGGAATCCCAGAAATATCCAAATTTTGGGGAAAACATAAATCAACAAACAAATAATTATTGGAAATCACCTGATGGCTAATTTTGGATATGTGGGAAAAGAGCATACCCTGAACTCCTTTTCCAGTGGAAAGAGGGTTGTACTCTGGGAATTATACAGCCAGCATTTTTTTCTTTTACCAGGACCAAAGGGAGACCAATTATGTATATCCGTATATGAGACATAAAGAGAATCAAAGGGAATTGATTGGAGGGTTCCAAAAATGGGGAGATGAAGAATGGCCCCCTGAAGGCATAACTGAAACATATAGGCACAAGATGGGAGCTGGGGATACCGAACTCCAATTTACATGTTAAATCACATTATAAGGGTCCAGGCAGTGGTAGAGATAATAACAAACAAAACTGGTCCAGCAATGGAATTAATAGTGAACCATCAAAGTCAAACAAGGGCTGCAGTGTATCACAACAGACTGGCTTTAGATTAATTGTTGAACATGTGATGGGGACCCTGCAGCAGACAAGACAATTATCAACACTCACCGGCTGGGACCAGAACCCAAATTACAAGGAAGAAGGAGAAAACCACAAGCCAAGAAACACGCATGCTCTAAAAGACGGACCCAAGGAGTGGCCATGCTAAACAGTTCCCAGAAACAGCCGACTATGCATGAAGGTCTATGAATATGTAACAAAGGGATGGATTGTAAAAGGTATTTAAAGGGGTGTTCCCGAAACAGTGGTGTGCTCTCGGCAGCATGCCAAGCACTGGGGTGTTTTAACCCCTTGCTTTATATATGTCTCCTATTGCCTTTTTGTTAAACCTTTTAATTCTCCCAAAACAGTGAACCGTGTTTTTCACACAATGGGTCTCCCTTGTCCATGGTCCCAACATCTCCAGGCTGCCGGGGTTCCCCAGTCCGGGCTCCCCATTCCAGGGTGCTGGGGGTCCCCCTTATGGGGCCGTTGTCCCCCGCAGGCCGCAGAGGGTCCCCCGGCTCCGGTGCCGCCCTTCTCCGCTGTGCCGAGCCCCAGCCCCGCCGGTGCCGGGCGATCGCCAGGCGGCTCCGGGCTGACAATGCAGCGCCTGAGCCGGGCAGCCCAACCCCAGCGCGGGAGGGTCCCACGCATCCCCCGGCCCAGCGCCGGGGCTGTGCCGGCCCAACAGCGGCACCCCCAAAACTCTGCCGGCTCGGAGCCGCCGAGCGGGCGCCCGGCCCTTGGCCCCGAGCACAGAGCTCTGCCCGGGGGCTCCCGGGGAAAGGCGGCGGCGCTCGGCAGCGGCCCCAGCCCGCCCAGCCCGCGGCAATTGCCCCGCACCGGGACAAAATCCTGCCCCAGAGGAGCCGCTCGCAGCGCCCGCCTGCGGCTCCTCCGAGCCCCAAAGATCCCGGCAGCTGCCCGTGCTCACCGCCCGCTGCGGGTGCCGCAACCAGCCACAGGATTCACTGCATGCAATCTCTGCTATCTCTGCCTGCATGGGCAAAACCAGCTGCTGCTGACAATCGCAGAGAATCCGAGCTCAGACTGAACGGCTCCCACCCGAAATGCTGCATTCAGTTCTGACACACCATTAAGAAATCCAAGAGCAAAACAGACAGCTGATTACAGAATCCTGCACAATCACATCCGAGAACATTTTGGTATAAAATCACAAATATGAACAGAAGGTGAGAAATCCAACAACGTTAGAAAACAAGCTATGAGCACTGGGATTAGAAGAGCTCAGGGAATGCATGGCCAGGCTTTGGTACAGGGGGGCCTCCAGGAGCCCCTTCTGTGAGAGGCTGCTGGAAGCAGCTGCTCCTCCATGTCCTGCAGAGTCAGCACCAGCCAGCTCCAGGACGGACCAGAGCTGGCCAAGGCTGGGCCAGTTAGAAATGGTGGTAACACCTTTGGGATAACAGAATGAAGAAAAAGAAAATCGATTATTGTGTAGTTGTAACTGTGGCCAGGGAAGGGCATGAATGAGAACATGAGAGGAGGAACAAGTGTGCACAGGCAGGGCAGGGCAGGAGGAGGGGCAGGAGCTGCTCCAGGGGCTGGAGCTGATTGCCCTGACATTCCGTGGTGCAGTCTGTGCTGAGGCAGCCGGGCCCCTGCAGCCCATGGAGGGCACGGAGTGCAGAGATGCACCTGCAGCGCCTGGAGGAGCCCGTGCCGGAGCAGGGGGATGCCTGGAGGAGACTGGGACCCCATGAGAAACCTGTGCTGGAGCAGGGACCTGGCAGGGACCTGCAAACCCGTGCCAGAGAGGAGCCCACGCTGGAGCAGGGTCCTGGCAGGACTTGTGAGCTCATGCAAGTGTGACCCACGCTGCAGCAGTTTATGAAGAACTGCTGCCTGTGAGATGAACTCACCTTGGACAAGTTCATGGAGAAGCGTCTCTGGGAGGGACCCCTTGGTGCAGCAGGGGAACGACTCCTCTCCCCGAGCAGCAGGAGAAACAACACATGAACTGAGCAGAACCCCCATTCCCTGTATCCCTGCACTCATTGGGGCAGGAGGTAGAGCTGGGAAGGAGGGAGGAATGGGCAGAAGATTTTTTTTAAGCTTTATTTTACTACTCACTATCCTGTTCTGATTAGGAGATCAAGATATTCAACTAGTATCTCTAATTATGAACCTGTCTTTCCCATGATGGCATTTGCCGAGTAATCACTCCCAGTCTCTATCACAACCTATGAAACCTTCATTCTGTTTTCTCTCTCCTGTCCATCTCTGGCAAGGAGTGAGAGAGCAGCTTTGATCAGTGATTGAAATACAGCCAGGGTCAATTGACAACACTTCCTTTCTCTCATCCTTTCTTTCTTTCCAGAGGTCACAGTGCAGAGGCTGAGTGGGGCTTTGATGGGGGGAGTGAAGGTGTTGGGGAGCAGCAGGGACAGGAGCCCCATGGATTTGGGACAGGCATGACAGGGGCCCAGGCAGCTGGCAGGGGGCAGCAGGACAATTACCCTGACAAGGTCAGGTGCACAGGGCAGATGTTGTGGAATCTGGCAAACCTGGGGCCATCCAAATACACCTTTACTGTGACAATTGATGCTGATAACAACCCAGAGACAGTGGGTTCTGTCACCAACAAGCTCAGAAATTATGAGAGTGTGATCAATGGCTCGAGGCAGGCTCATGTCTCTGCTGTGGTTAAGGAGCTCAAAGAGGAGTTTAAGGAAGAGATGAGGGAGATAAGGGAAGAGGTGAAGAAGATCAGTGCAGCATCAGTGCCAGTCACAGGTCCCAAAATCAGAGCCCAACATCCCCCAGCTAGGGAGAGAGGAGACACCCCACGAGCTGACCTGTGGTTCTTTTTGCACAACCATGGGGAAATCATGAAAAGGCAAAATGAGAAACCCACTTCTGTGCTGGCAGACAGTGCATCAACTCAGGGAGGGAAGCACTAAGAGAGGGAGTTGCACTAAAGTGAAGGCAGCCTCAACCTGCCATGACAAAGCTGCCAGGTATTGCACAAAGGAAGATGACCTGTGGGATCCTCTTAAAAGAACCTCTAGTATGTATGCCCAGGAAGGAAATGATAACCAGGGTTAGAGGGGCCCTGCCTCTAGCCAGGGAGAGGCACAGGAGAGCCAGGTCTTTTGGATGGAGCAGATCCAATGGCCTGGCACATCAGAGCCTTTAGTTGATCCTGGTGCAGAGTGTACCCTAATGCCACTGGGACATGTGGGGGCAGAACCTGTTTCCATTGCTGGGGTGATGGGGGATCACAGGAATTGACTCTGCTGGAGGCTGAAATGAGCCTGACTGGGAAGGGGTGGCAGAAACATCCCAGTGTGACTGGCCCAGAGGCTCCATGAATTCTGGGCATACTCTTCCTCTGGAATGGCTATTACAAAGACCCAAAGGGACTCAGGTGGGCTTTTGAAACAGCTGCTGTAGAGGCAGAGGGCATTGAGAAATTAAATACCTTGCCTAGACTATCAGAAAACCCATCTACAGTAGGTACCTGCAGGTGAAAATGCAACAAGCACCAACTGCCATGTCAACAGCAAACAGCCAGCAGCATCAGATGAATCAAGATGCCATTATCCCCATCACACATTATGTGTGGTCAGTGCGGTGTGCTCTGTTGAGTGGTCAATGGTGTGTTCAGTGGGATGTGGGCATTGGTGTCTGAGCAGTGGGTGTGGTCAGTGGGTGTGTTCAGTAATGGGGGTGGCAAGTTGATGTGGCCAGCAGCATGTGGTCAGTCAGGGTATGGTCAGTTGAGTAGTCAGTTTGTTCAGTTGGGTGGTCAGTGGATTGTGGTCAGTGGCTATGGAAAGTGGCTGTGGTCAGTGGGGGTTGTCAGTGGGTTCTGGTCAGTGGATGTGGCCATTTGGCCTGGTCAGTACAGTGTTGGAAGTGGGATGTGGTCAGTGGCTGTGATAGTCCGTGATAGTGTGGTCAGTTGGATTGTCACTGGGGGTGGCGAGTGCAGGTGGTCAGAGGGAGTGTGGTAAACAGTTCTAGCCAGAGGATTTGGTCAGATAGGTTGCCATTGGAGAGCGGTCAGTGGGTATGGTCAGTGGTTGTGGTCAGTGAATGTGGTCAATTCAGTAGTGGGGTGGGGGTGGTCAGTTGGGTGGTCAGGGGATGTGGTTGTTGGTGCGGTCGGTGAAGGTATGGTCAGTTTGTCAGCGGATCGTGGTCAGTGGGTGTGGTCAGTGGGTGTCCCAGTCTGGGGTTTCTCCTTTGCCCCGAGATCACCCCAGAGGGACACGAAGGTAGTTCAAACCCTGCTTTTCTCTGAAGCTGCCGAAGAGGGATTGCCAGAGACGGTTTTCTCTTTTTCCAAGGACTGTTTATTTTCTCTTATCTCTGGGACCTTTTGCTTGGCCAGCAGTGGTCTGCTCAGCCTGGCATCCATGGTGGAATCTGCCTGGTGAAGGCAGGGCTTATCTTATATAGTTAGTACTACATTTTACCAATACAATACAATTTTATTAAATGGTCCAGCCCTGACCCCATCCAATCCAAGAGTGCCAACGTGTCACCCAACATGGATGACATGAAGAAGAAGGAGGAAAAGGTGTCCACCCCCCAAATTCTCCATCTTGGCCACGTGTCCCTTATCATAAACATTCAAGAAAACCTATTTATCTATGTTCTAACATTCTAATTTACACTCTACTCATCATTATTTTCTGTGTCTCTTCTCTCAATGTGGGCAGATTCTCCCAAGGAGCCAAATCCAGCCCCTGCAGCTCCTGGGCAGCACTCGGGGGTCTCTGAGGGGTCTTCCAGGGGGGTTTTTGTACCCCCAAAGGAGCCAGGGAAAAACCCTGGACTCCCACATCTTCCCCCTCTGTTTGCACCAAAAAGACCTCCTTCACAGTTTTGTCCAGAGCCCTTCGAATACAATGAAAAATACAAGGTAGAACAATCAAAAAGACAACAAAGAAAATAACAATCCCTACTAATACATAAAAAACAACTTTCAAGATCTCTCTTCATAAGGGTGAGAGGTCGAAAAAGTCGAACAAACCATCCATCCATGATCCAGTGGCTTCTCCCTTTGATCTTTGCAGGGATAGCAGGCCAAATTCTGTCCCCGCAGACAAAAAAGACTCCTTGTGGCAATCGCACAGGAACTTGGGTTGATGGTTTGTCTGAAATCAATGTCTCGTTGCACCATAAACTATCATTTTTATAAAAATCCTGGTTTGGGGTGACACCTATATGTTTTTATGTCACCTTCAAACCTTCAAATTTCTCACAAAAATCCATTTTCATCGAACCAAAGATTTCTAATTCTTCTGATTCGAAAGAAACCTCAGGGAGAGAGTGAACCCACGTATACCATTCATCCACCTTTGGGGTTGCTCATTCCTCCACTGGAATGGCCACCAGACACTTTGAAAATGGCTTTTTCGGCCTGGAGTGTGTCAAACAAATCGTGTCCAACCCCGCTGCCTGCACTAAAATTTCCCACACATTCTCCCTGGACTGCATCATGGGTAAATCCATATCGTTGCCCAAAATCCTTGCCAAAAAGATCATACACAGAATTCCATAAACAAACATGATTTTCTATAAGTGCCTTAAGTTTTTTCTGCTTTGTTTGAAGAATTCACGTCACTGTTCCTTGTCTTGGTCTGCAAGTTCCTTTCCTCACACTCAGGGCTGGTTTCTGCTTGTGCTGGAGCCCAGTACGGTTTGACGCACTTCAGACCTTTATCTGTGGAGACACAAGCAAACCCTTTTCCCCACGTGATTAATTTGAAAGGACCTTCAATTTTACCCGTTTCAAGATTTTTTGCCATAACTACAGGATTCTCCTTCAGTTTGGCTCTTGTCTCATTCATGAAGTGTCTTACGATAGGTGGTGTCAGCTCTGAAAAAGATCCATTTTAAAAATTCAACGCATATAATGCTTTGTACAATTTCATGTGAGGCGTTGCCTCTGACTCCCCCCTTTTTTGTTTTTCAAGGATTGTTTTCAGTGTGTGATGAGTCCTTTCTATGATTGCCTGTCCCATGGATGAACGTGGAATGCCAAACGTGTGTCTGACATCCCATTTTTTCAAAAACTTGTCTAAAACTTTTCCAATGTATGTCGGTCCATTCATTGAGAATACCTTTTAAAAACTGTTTAAAATATGAAGATCCAAGTCCATAATCTCTAATTGCCTTAATTAAATTTTTAACTAAATCATGATTTAATTTTTGCCATCTTTGGTTTTGTCCTTGTGGGTCATAATTCAGTGGCATGGCTATTTCACCAGTCCCAATTGCAGGACATTCTCTGCTTCTTGTCAAGTCCATTCTAATATTTGCCCAATCAACTAAAGTATCTTGAGCTGCTGTTGCAGGTCTCTATAGGAATTTGTCTGTTCAAAGGTGTTGCTTGTTGAGATTGAGGCCAAGCTGCTGCCTCATTCATTTTTTGATTCATAGAAATCTGTGGTCCTTGCTGCATTGTTCATTGAAAAGTCCTTGCCCGTCATTGTCATCAACCTTGTTCTTCCCTTTATTATCACTTGTGCTGTCATTTCTAAGTCTGTAAGAATTGTCCTTGGAGATCTGTAAGATAGGAAAACCTATTCTATTAATTATATAATTAAAAGGGGGTCTTTTTTGTGTTTGTCCCACTGAAAAATCAAACCATGTAGCTGTGTTTCTTCTCCCGACACTGCTAAATGGAATGCTAAAGAGTCCACATATCGGTGTGCTTGTCTGTCCTGTATCATTTCTGCAACTTTTTGCAAGTTTGCTTGTGCTTCTGGCGTAAGTGTCCTGAAAGATTTGATGTTGTCGTCGTCTCCTTTCAGAAGATCAAACAAAGATGAAAGGTCTTCATTTGTGATTCCCAAAATCGATCTCATCCAGTTGATCACTCCAAGAAGTTGCTGCAGGTCTTGGAGATTGTTGACTTTTGAGCTGATCTTTAATTTTTGAGGTTTGATTGTCTGTCCGGTGATTTTCCATCCAAGGTATTTCCAGGGTGCGATTTTTTGAGTCTTTGAAGTGCTGACTTCGAGTCCTGCTTTTTGTATTTCTTCGATCACACAAGCACGGACTTCTTGCAGTTCTCGGTTTGTTGACGCAGCAATCAGCAAATCGTCTATATAGTGTACAATTCTTGTTTTGGGATATTTGTGTCTTGCTGGAGCCAAAGTTTGCGCCACATACCATTGACAAATTGTTGGCAAGTCTTTGAGGCCTTGCGGTAAAACAACCCAATGATACCGCTTCATCGGCTCTTCTCTGTTCAAACTTGGAACAGAAAATGCCATCTGGTAAGCATCGTCTTCATGAAGTGGAATACTGAAAAAGCAGTCTTTGAGGTCAATAATAACAAGAGGCCAGTCTCTGGGAATCATTGTGAGTGATGGAAGTCCTCGCTGAAGAGGTCCCATCTCCTCCACTATTTCACTCAATTTTTCTGAGGTCGTGAAGCAATCTCCACGATCCAGAAAATTTTTTCAGATGACAAACATTGGAAAATTCCACGGGCTCTTTGCCGGTTTTATGTGTCCTTTTTCTAGTTGTTCTTTCACCAAAGTTTTCAATGCACTCAATTTCTTCTTCTTCAAGGCCCACTGATCCACCCAATGAGGTGTATCAGTTTTCCATGTCAATTTTGGAGTGGCAAGTGCCGCAGTGAGCCCTACTAAAAATCCATTGTCAGGTACATGTTCCACTGTGAAAGGAGATCTCTTCCCCGTACAGTGAATGGATTTTGCACTATAAATGGACGAGTGATAGCTGTCTTCTGTCCAGGTCCTGTGAATGCTATTGAATTTTCACTTTGGAGGCATACAGAACTTCTTCCAATGCCTGTGATTTGGTCCAAAGGTACAATCAAGTTCCATTCTCGAGGTCAGAAAATATATGAAATCACTGTCACGTCCAGTGTTCACCATCCCTGTGATGGTTGTTTTCCTGTTATGGTATATCAAGTCCCAAGTAATAGTTGGCTGTTCACAGGTTATGTACTTCAACCATAACGTGTGTACTTTGACATGGTCATTGTAGTGTGGATGCCCTTCGCCCATTGCTGACATTACTTGATGCTCCAATGGATGCGATGGCAGAGCTATCGCTTTTGCCAGTTGAGTATTTTGTGGAATTGTCAATGGGGGTCGAAGAGCCCTTGCTAAAATTGTCAGCTCTTCGAAGTAGTCTGCTGAAACAAGAGTAGGATATATTATCAGTCCAAAAATGCTGCACCTGTCTCTGCCTATTATCAAAAAATCTTGTCTCTTTCAGCATGGTGCTTTGAATCCTGTAGGCATAGATGCAGATTCTTCATTCAAAAAACAAACCACTTTTGAAGCTGACAGGATGTACTGCGTTCCTGGTGGCAGCAAATCCCTGTCACAGGGGCTGTCCCCTAACACCCTGCTGAGGGAGTCAGATTGACATTGTTCCCCGACAACTGTATTGTCTGTGCCGGTGTTGTTGCTGTTCCTTGTTGCACCGCCATCATTTCTGTCGTAGCACAAGGTGGTCCTGCACTTTTCTTCGTGTTTTTTGGCAGTGGCAATGGTTTTCCGTTCACATCTGTCAGAGAATAACATTCACTTGCCAGATGTCTTCCTCTGCGACATCTAGGGTAAAGTTCTGGTAGCTTGGAAGTCTTTGTGGATTGAGGACAATTTTTCCTAAAATGTCCAAAACCCCCACAGTTGTAGCATTGCATTTCAGATAGATTCTTTTTCTTCTTGAAATTGGCAAAAATCTTTTCATGTTGCTCTTGAATAACTTCTGTCATTTGCTCCTTGACAACTGAAGCTATATGTTGTGGTGTTCCAATCTTGCTGCATGCTTCAACCATCTCCGTCCTCTCTCTGTGGAGACACAAACAGAACCCTTCCCCCAAATGCTTACTTTGAAAGCTTTGCAACTTTCTCTGTCTCTAAATTTTTGAACAAAACTGGAAAATTTTCCTTTCTACTATTATTTCAACTACTATCTAACAAAAAAACAAACCCAAAGTTTACAATCTTCTGCAAGTAAACACAATACAATAATTAACAATGCTTTAAACAGCAGACATACATTTACAAGATTAGATAATCATCAATTTAAAAACAACTGTGTCATCACCTCAGGGTCTGCAGACAGCTGACAAACGTTGATTCAATGGGGAATTAGATGGTCATCTCCAGAAAATGAACACCAAATTCACTTCAAAGTCAGCTTCAGCTGTTATATTGATAAGTCAAATTGCCAATCCAAACGACTAGAATATTATTTTGATGCAGAAAACACCTGGGTTTACACAATTTCTCTTTCAGTTAGAATCAAGGCTTGGCCAGAGCCTAAACTCTAATTGGAAGAGAACTCCGTGACGTCATCTTATTTAAGAAAAAACCACAACTCTTAATAACAAAGCTACAATTTAACATTTCAAAAAGAAATCAAACTCCTCTAGCAACTCATTTTGTCTAAAATTCATCTTTAGGGTAAGATACTTTGAACATGGCAAGACACTGCAGTGCTTCTATGATAGCAACTCAGGAAAACAATAACACTAGGAATTTTTTCTGAGAATGAAGCTCAAATAATTTTCTGGAATTCTGCAAAATATTCAAAACCATAAGACAGCACAATGCCAGGTCACAAAAGACCTGCCAAAATAAAAGAGAATTAATAAAAGGAAAACAAAGAAACATTAAGTTCACAACTTAGCTGATAATCTTCATACATTTGATTCAAGGACACGTCTGAAGGCTTTCCAAAACTTACTTAAAATGTTGAAAGATTTCAGATTAGACAATGAAACAGAAAACAAAATCGTTCTGTGATATAGAATTATTACAATCTTATTACAGTGTTTTTAAAATTAAATACAGAAACTAAATCTAAATTTTAAAATCCAACTCCAAATCTATTGATTTATATTGACAATATTGCAAATACTTATAAACTGGCTTCTCTAAAACAATTAACTATAGGAAAATTAAAACTCAATGTTTAAATTTAAATAAATTTCCACTCATATCTGAGCAATAACAAATCACTAAATATAGATGATATGTATTCAAATAAAATACAAAATACCTTATTATACCTTCAATTATTAAAATACCTAATGCTATTAAAATACCTTCACCATTCTTAAAGTTTCAACATCTTTTTAACAACAATGCAAAACCAAACACCTTTAGTTTAACATACAAGAACTGAAAATAAAAGTAACTCCTTATCCTGTTCCCTTGCTCTGTTTGTTCTCCATAGTACAGATAAACCCCCTGCCCCAGGGACAGGCCAGCCTCTTTCCAGGGCTTCTCTGCACCCCAGGGGCTCCTGCTCTGCTGCTGGCACATTCCAGCTGCCCACAGAGCCTGTGCCAGGGGAACACGTCTGTGCTGGCCTGAGCAGCCACTGCTGCAGCCCCTGCCCTGCTCCCAGAGCCCGAGCTGGGGCTGCTGCTCTGCAGAGCACGGGGGCTGTGCTGCCCGGGGCCCTGGGCTGCCTCTGCTGGGCTCTGCTGCTCAGCCTGGGACACAGAGGCAGCTGATGGTGCTCCCTGCACTGACCCCCTCCCACACAGGCTCTGCTGAGGCTGTGGAGGGGCTCAGAGGAGCCTGCCTTGTTCCAGGGCTGCCAGGGCTGCCCTGGATTCTCCTGGGAAAGGTGCGTGAGGCTCAGAGCACTCAGTGCCCAGACTCCTCTCCCTGTGCCTGCTGTGTCCCTGGGGCTCAGAGCACTCAGTGCCCAGACTCTTTTCCCTGTGCCTGCTGTGTCCCTGGGGCTCAGAGCTCTCCTGGGTCACAGCAGACTGAACCTCAGGGTGACCCCAGCGTGCACAGGCCTGTGCCCAGTGAGCTCCACTCCCTGCTGCTCCCTGGCAAACCCTGTCCCTGCAGGTCCCCTGTGCTCTCCTGGCAGCTCCCAAGGCCCTGCAGACAAACATTGCCCTGCCATCAGCCCAGGGACAAGCTGCAGAAACCCAGCAAGGTTCAGCACAGACCATTCACCATCTGATGAGCACTGGCCACCAACAAGCCAAACCTGACCCAGACCTGAGTCCCTTGACGGCCACACTGGGACCCTGATCTCATCCCACTGAGCCCTGGGAGAACAGGGAACACAAGAAGCCTCTTCAGAGTCTGTTCTTTTGGCCTGTTCCTGAGAGTGATTCTGGAGGAGAACAAAGCCTTCCTGCCCTGCCCTCAGGAGATCCCTTTGCTGATGGAACTGCTGTGTTGGAGCCCAGCTGTGTCCCAGCAGTGCCCATGGCCTGTCCCTGCCTGTGCTCACAGCAGGGACACGCAGCAGGACAGTGACCAAGCTGCCAGAGCACTGAGGCCTTACAACCAAAGAAGGGCTGGAAAGGAGAGGGTGGAGTTGGGAAGAGCAGATGTGGGAAGAGCCAGGGCCGTTTTCCCTGGCTGTGCTGCTGTGCTGGGAGTCCCTCCACCTCTGCTCACAGGCACTGCCCTTGCAGAGACAGAGAAGAGCTGGGGAAGCACCTGGGTCACACAGGGCAGAGCAGGACACTTTATTTTACCTCCATGCCCAATGATCATGGCTCCTTACTGTCTATGCTGAACACAAGCACAGTAGATACTGATGTAGCAATACTGTGACTAAAGGCATCCCTTTATAGAAAATACTACGAAAAGTTAAAAAAAAAAAAAAAAAAGGAAAAGTAGAGCACACCAAATAGAAACACATGGAACTAAGCAGTCTGAGCAGTCTGTAATGAGTTCCATTTTGAATGCTATGCAGAAATAAACAGAATTTGATTGTTTCTGGAAACACAGAGTGGTCATATTCCTCAGGGCATCCTCAATCTCCTGATTCTTCAGGCTGTAGATGAGAGTGTTATAAATGAGATTAAGCCGAATTAAATATAATTAGAATAAACGATAATTTATTTTGTGACTGAAATACGGTCCTCCTTACCCACAATCAAAAAGGAACAGTGCTGAGCCCGGGATCTGCGCCAGGTGAGCACACTCTGATCCAACCTCTATGGCATCGGATCCCCCAGTGCTCACAAAGCTGCCCAGGTCAGTCCAGTTTTTATACAGTTTTTCATAGCCTGTAGCAGAGGTCTTTCTTTTTGTTGTTGCACATATTCATGCAGTCTTTCTCTGCATTGGGCTAAACAAAACCATGTCTGGGAAATGATGAATTTGGTGAATGCAGATCTCGGTTTATGGGAAGCCGGCATTCAAATGTAGCTTTCCTGATGGCTCTGATCATCTTAATCATCAAGAATTGACGAGTGCTCATCGCTTGGGTGTTTCCTAGACAGTTTCTGAAAGGGCTATCTTCGAACAAGTAATTATTTGGCTTTTGACTTGGAATTGCCACCAGTTGAGAATAATTTCAGAAACCCACAACGGTGGGGACTAATAAGGGTAACTCCTTGATTTTTGTGTGGGCTGATTATTTTTCATTGCGGAGCAGGGTGACAACCAAGTTGGGTGCTTCTCCTCTGTAGAGGGTGCAACAAGAGATGGTATTGTATATCTAATAAAAGGAGACCTATGTGCCCCAGGTGTGCCCTGGAACTCCTGAGAGGCTATATTTGGGAAGTAGCACATGATCAGTTTGAGATAGTGAGTCCAGTCTGTGGTTAAGGTTTAAAGACACAATTTGGATATTTTTGAAAAAGACTGGGAATGGTGCCAGCTTGGTAAAATGAATTGTAAGACTCCCCTTGTAGTTTAACTTTTTGCATTTGAGATACAAGGGTGTATTTATGGAATTTCTGCCTGGTCAAATAGGAGAAGGAAGCAGCCAGCTGTTTGAGCTATTGGAGATGGGGGATTTCAAATAACTTAGAGGAGTGAGCAGAAAGCATCAAGACTGCGTGTGCTCAGTATTTTCGGAGGGGTTGTTGTTGGGTTGGTCAGCAGGGTGTGGTCAATGGGATTTGTCATTGGGGTGGTCAGTGGGTGTGGTCAGTGAGGTGTTGGCACTGGTTTCTAGGATTTGGGTGTGGTCAGTGAGTGTGTGTAGTGGTTATGGTCAGTGGGTGTGATCATTGGAGGTATGGTCATTTGGGTGGTGAGGGGGATGTGGTCAGTGGGTAAGGTCAGTAGGTGTGATCAGTCAGTGGGTTTGATCAGTGTGTCACCTGTTCCTATTTCTGCTCCATCATTCCTGCTCTGATGAGGATACATCCTCAGCCACTAGGAGGATGCTGATGATTTTTACTACTCCAGAGGCCTCTACTTTCTTGATTTTTTCAGTTTCAGAATTCAGTGACCAAGGCTCATAAACATTTGTTAAAAACACCCATAAGAAAAGCTCCTGGGGATAATTTAATAAAGTTTTCATATCTTTGGTGGTTAATTGGATAGATTTCAAAAATGTATTCCACGTAAATATACTAAATTGAAAACAATGCTCAGAGAAGTGATTTCTCCTGGTTCTTTTCCTGTTTATAGATGGGTATCAGAACTGTCTAACTGATATTGACCCCCAGCACCTTCTAATGCAGTCTGAATATATATGAAAGTCAAGACCCTTGATGATGTTCAATCAATTGCACTTTGTCCCCATCCCCATCCCCTCCTAACCATTTCCCTCATCCAACCCCTCAGACTCCTTTGGATCAGGAATAGTGCAACCAGCAGGAGCAGGGCAGTGATTCTTGCCCTGTGCTCAGCAGTGGCTGGCAGCACCTCAAGTGCTGTGTCCACTTCTGGTCCCCCAATTTAGGAAGGACATGGAGGAGCTGAAGAGTGTCCAGAGAAGGGCTACAAGGCTGGTGAGGGATCTGGAACACAAGTCCTGTGAGGAGTAGCTGAGGGAGTTGGGGATGTTTATCCTGGAGTAGACTTGGAGGAGATCTCATCACTCTCTACAACTCCCTGACAGGAGGGTGCAGGCAGGTGGAGTTGGGCTCTTTCCCCAGGGAACAGTGACAGGACAAGAGGACACAGACTTAAAGCTGCCCCAAAGAAGGTTTAGGCTGGACATGAATAAATACTCTTCACAAAGAAGGTGACTGGGCATTTGAATGGGCTTCCCAGGGAGGTGGATGAGTCACTGTCCCAGGAAGAGTTTCAGCATAGACTGGATGTGACACTGAGTCTCATGGTCTGGGTGACAGGGTGGTGTGAGTTAGTTAGTTGGTTGGTTAGTTAGTTAGAAGTTTAAGATGTATCATTACAAGTTTGTGAAGTGTTATATGATTGGTTGAAAAATGCACATGGCAGCAAAGCTGTGGGAAGCAAAGCAATTTATGATTGGTGATAAAAGACGTTAGCAAAGTTCATAGAAATATGGGATTGACTAAAAAACTAATGTAAGGCAATGCAACTAAGAATGAGATGGCTTCTGATATTATGGCATTGGATATAACACCTTTAATTCCTCACCGTTCTATGAGACTGGTGCAATAAAGCAATAAACTGTCTTTTACAATGTCTCTGTGTTGCCCATTTTTTGTTATAATGATCTTCTGTCAGGCATATTTTAGATATCAAACCTGCCAATTGAAATCAATAGAGATTCAAAATACCAGGTCTACCCCAGATAAGTCAATAGGGGTTTAGAGACAACAGGTCTACCCTGTTTAAGTCTCGGTGGATTTAGGGACACTCAGCCTATCCATTGAATTCAGCAGGACTTTTGTGGAACTTTGGTGCTAAAATGAGGCAATTTGGGTAAAATGTGGGGGAAATGTTGGCTCAATTCCAGGAATTTCCCTTCCAGGATCATGATGCTGGTTCTCTGGAAGTCCTGGATGAATTCCTGGAAGCTAATTCCAAATCCCTGATCCCACACCTGTGACCTGTGTTGGTGCTGTGCTCCAGGTAAGCCCAGAAATCTCCATTTTCAGCCCAAATTCTGGGAGTTCTGAGGCCAAAATCAAGTTTTTTAGCAACAAAATTTTGGGGGCACAGGGTTTAGCCGTTGAAGTCAATGCGAATTTTGGGACACTAGGTCCACCCAGTCAAAGCAATGAGGATTTTTGGGACACCAGTTCTGGGGGGCCCTAGTGGTTTTGGGTGACCCAGTGATCCAAGAGGTACCCAGGTGTATCTGGGTGATTTTTGGGGATGTCCAGGTGATGTTTGGAGCACCCAAGTGTTGCGACTCTCCTGGATGGGCTGGGAAAAGATAATGGTCACTGTTGCATCCTTTCAGTCAACGTGGACACAGATAACCCTCCATGCTGGGGGGGCTGTCGGGGGACACTTGAACATTCAGGGTTACCCCAAAACTCCAGGTGAGGGCCCCAGAGGTGGGAGGGAGCCCTGAGTTACCTCAGGAGATGATGCAGCGCAGGTACACCCAGGTGCTTTGGTCTGTGTGGTCGGTGCAGGTGGCATTCTGCACCGGCTCCAGCTCTGAGGTGGGCAAAGAGGGCACCCTGAAATCTCAGGGGAGCAGTGGGGTCACCCAAATTGATGCACAGAAAAGCTTTATAACCCACAAAGTAAGTTATAGGTATGTATTTTATTCAGCACTGAGGTGCATGGGGGATAGCTCCTCCAAAAACATGCACACCTTTGGTGACCTGCACCTCTCTTTTTATTCTCTATAAATTAGGATTGCACAGTGCACCTAATACATACCCATTTCCTAACCCCCCCTGTCCCTGCTTCGTATTAAAATTAGTTCCACGGCACTTTGTGACTTCACACTCCTCCTTGTTTGTTGTTCTGGTGGCTGTCTGGGATGAACTAAGCAGTCTTCCTCTCAGTTTGAACTTTTAACCTCACTTTCCTTGCATATTGGTCTTAGGTTCCTTTCCAGACCTTAATACCAGTTTTTGTTGGCTCAGGGGTCTAAGGAATCCCTGTTATCTGGAATGGACCTCACTCTTCCATCCTGCTTGCAAGTTCTTGCCCCTCTATCTTATCTTGCAGCCTTGCTCTGTCCTGTTCTTGCAAAGACAGTGAATGTTAAGCACTCAGAGAATCTTGCCAATCCCCTTCTAGTTAAAGCATCCTCCTGTATTTTCACCCTTAACTCATTAATTTTAATTTTAATTTTCCCTTTTTCAGTTTCACAATGGCTCCTTGATTCTATGAGCCTCAGAGCTTCATCCTTGACCCCTGGTTCCATAAGGGTCTGGAGTCACAATGGTCCCCCTGAATCCATGAGGCACAAGAATGTCACAATGGTCTCTGTTTCCATGAGGCTCTGTGGTGTCTCCATGGTGTCCCTGGATCTGCTACTGTCCATGTTACAACTGACCCATGGTTCCATGAGGTTCTGCAGTGTCACCATGATCACTGTCAGAGGCTGGATGAGATCAATGTCCCAGACTCCTTGGGATGAGCTGTCAGTCAGTCACACAGTGGGGTGGTGCTGACCCAGGCTCTGATTGCTCCAGCAATCACAAGACCCACCCAAGGGGAAGGCCCATGAAGGCCCAGGGGCTTAAAAAAATCACAGAGCATCTTCTCAGTCCAAGTCCTTGCCTGCTCCTGTGGTCTGTGTCACACCAAAGGCAATGCTGCACACTCATCCCTGGAGCCCCAGCCCAGCTCCTGGGTGACCAAATGACCAAAAGTCCTACCTGGGGGAAAGACCCAGGAAGACCAAGGAGAATTTAAGGCAGACCACTAGGCAAGCACACATCTTTACCCTTCCTCCTCTTGGAATTTCTGTCTGAACAGTACTGGAATACAAGAGTGTGCATCTCTGTATATTTTTTGTCTTTCTCTCTGGTTTTCTATTTCTTCTGTTTCTGTCCTCTTCCAATTTTGAGTAACTTGGGAAAGTGGCATTAATGAACAGAGCCATCAGCTGCTGAGATCCTGCCTGCTTCCCCCTCCCCCAGAGTGGCCAGACCAGCCCATGGTGTAGCTGGAATGCTGCCCCTGATAAGTTTTTCCAAAAACCCCTGGGCCAAGGGGGAGGGGAGGCCGTCATCCTTTGGGTGCTGCCTCATAAATTGATATGGTCCTCAAAAATAGTTATGGGAAAACTGTAAGTCGAGGAAGGGATTTTTACACAGTGATCAGATTTACATTCTCCTGAATGGCTGATTCACTGTGACACAGAGGCCAGGAGAAAACTGTTTTCTTGTGGTAAAATCTCCATAGACTGATGAAAAGTTCTGCTTACCCAAGTAAATGGGGGAAAGGCTATTTATAGAGATGGTAAACTGACTGATCTGTTTCTGTATGTTATCAGTGTGAAAGAAAAGAAGTTGTAGGGGGAAGAGAAATGTTCTGAAAGATTTAGTGAGGTTTTTTTTTTTCTTGTAGTTTCTAGTAATAAAGCTTTTTCTCTGTATCCTTTCAAATTTGAGCTAGTTTTGCCTTCCTCGTAATCCCATCTCACAGCAGAAAATAAGTGCATAATTCTAGAGGGTGCACTGGCAATTTGGCCAATGCTAAATCCACGACAAACTTAATATTGGACTCTTCTTTCTTGACCTCTTCAGTTCAGGGATTCAGTGAAAAAAACTCAAAAGTATTTGTTCAAAACACCCAAACAAGAAAAGCCCCTAGGAATAATTTAAGTTTTCAATTCTTCTGTGATTAATTAGACAGATTTCAGTAGTGTATTCAAAGTGAATATGCTATATACTATATACTATATACTATATTGAAAACAATACAGGCAGAAGTATTTTGTCCTGATTTCTTTTCATATTTATTGATTGATACCAGCACTGTCCAATTGATATTGAACCTCTGAATCTTCTAATGAAGTCTGAATAAATATAAAAATCAAGACCCTTCATGGATGACAATAATTAACACTTTGTCCCCACCCCCTCCCTCTAATTCCTTCATCCAACGCCTGGAACTAAAATTCATCAGGAATGGTGTGGCCAGCAGGAACAGGACAGTGATTCTTCCCTTGTGTTCAGCACTAGTTGGGCAGCACCTCAAGTGATGTGTCCAGTTCTGGACCAAAAATTAGGGAAGACATGGAGGGGCTGGAGCATGTCCAGAGAAGGGCACCAAGGCTGGTGAGGGGTCTGGAACACAAGTCCTGTGAGGATCAGCTGAGGGAGCTGGGAATGTTTATCCTGGAGGAGGCTCAGGTGAGACCTCATCACTCTCTGCAACTCCCTGACAGTAGGGTGCAGGCAAGAAGCAGTGACAGGACAAGAGAACACAGCCCTGAGCTACTAGGGGTTGTTTAGGCTGGGCATTAGGAAATATTCTTCACAAACGGGTGATTGGGCATTGGATGAGGTGCCCAGGGAGGTGGGTGTGTCACGGTCCCTGGAAATGTATCAGCATAGACTAGATGTGGTACTGAGTGCTTTGGACTGGGTGACAAGGTGGTGTTAGGTCACAGGCTGGACTTGATGCTCTCAAAGATCTTTTCCAGCCTGGGTGATTCTGTGATGATTGTGACACTGCAGGGCCCTGGGGAAGCAAGCGGCCATTGTGACACTGCAGGGCCTCGTGCAACTGAGAGAACCAGAGTGACACTGTGTACAACATGGCACCACAGAACCAAGGGGCCATTGTGACACTGCAGGGCGTTGTGGAACTGAGAGGACCAGAGTGACACTGTGTACAACATGGCACCACAGAGCCACTGTGATACTGTGGGGCTACATGTAAGCATAGAGTTCATTGTGACACTCTGGGTCCTCGTGGAACCACAGAGGCCACTGTGACACTGCAGAACCAAGGAGAGCCTTATGAGAGCCTGGGGCCCAGTGGAACAAAGGGGCTATTGCTCTACTGCAAGGACTCTTGGAACTAAGGGAAGAATTGTGACACTGTGGTGCCCCATGGAACCAAGGGTCCCTGGTGACACTGCAGGATCTTGTGTAACCAGGGCTCCATTGTGACACTGCAGCACCAAGGAATTCATGGTGGCGCTTGGAGGCTTCATGGAACCAAGAGGCCACTGTGACACTGCAGGGCCTTGTGGGACCATGCAGAGCATTGTGTAGAGCAGGACCTTGTGTAATGATGGGGACAATGTGGCACTGCAGGGCCCCATGGAACCAAGGGGCCAGTGCTACTCCTCAGGGACTCCTGGAATGAGGGAAACATGTCTGACATCGTGGTGCCTCTTGGGACCAAGAGGTCATTGTGACTCTGTGGAAACAAGGAGAGCATTTCTGCACTGTGTGACCTCATGGAACCAAAGATCCACTGTGACTTTGCAGGGCCCAAGTTTCAAGGGACTTTGTGTCACCAAGGGCTCCCATGAAAACAGAGGGACATTGTATCACTGGGAGGCCTCATGGAATCATGGAGATCATTGTGAGAGGAATGTTACATTTGTCTTTACAAACAAATTGTAGATCTGTTGGTAGGTAAAGTTAGCACCTAGAGATAAAAGAAACAATGGGAGGGATTACACTGATTGATGAATGGAAAAAGAGATTTGCCTTTACAAACAAACTGTAGGTTTGCTGGTAAATAAAATTGGGTAACAGAAGATGAAAGAAGCAACGGGGAGGGGGAAAACTGAATTCTACAAGAATTAAAAATTAAAAGGGAGGGTTATACATTAGAGGGGAATGTCAGGTGTCAGGCGTTCCGGGAAGTCTGTGCCTCTTGAGTACCTCAGCCAATGGGGAAAGAGAGAGGGAAAAAGCAGCTGGGAAATTAGGATAAAAAGGGAGGCTGCGTCCTCCAAAAATTCGAGAGATCCCAGGGGAATGCCCCATGGCCTCTCCCTTTATTCAAATAAAGCAAAAATGACTCCTCTGTCTCCTTTTTGGACATAAACCTCTGGTGTTTGTGGGTTAATTTCCCTTACAAGCACAACTGAGGGAAGGGAGACTGCAGTACCGGTTTTGTACACAAGGAAGCATCAATACAGAACTGGGGGCTGCAGTACTGGTTCTGACCAAATGGTGGACACTACTGAAAGGGGGGGTGCAGTACCGGTTTAGTTTACAAAGGGTCTGCACAACTAAAAAGGTGGGGGTTGCAGTACCTGTTTTGTCTACAAGGGGGCAGCACTACTGAACGGGGGGTCTGGGCTTTCAATTTTGTCCTCAAGGGGACAGCTCTATGGGGGAGGTGGGATGGGCTGCAGTACCACTTTTGCCCAAAACGGGGCAGCACTAGTGGTGGGTGGGGTGAAGTAACAGTTTTCTCCACAAGGAAGCATCACTATTGATGGGGCAGGCGGCAGCACAGGTTTTGTCCATAAGGGGTCAGCACTACTGGGGGATGAGAGGCTCCAGTACTGGTTTTGTCTGCAGTGGAGCAGCACTAATGAGGGGGGGCGGGGCTGCATTACTGGTTTTGTCCACAAGGGATCAGCATAACTGAAAGAGGAGATGGGTTGCAGTACCTGTTTTGTCTACAGGGGCGAAGCACTACTGAAAGGGGGGGCTGAAGTACTGGTTTTGTGCACAACGGAGCAGCACTACTGGGGGCTTAGGGCTGCAGTACCGGCTTTGTGCACAAGGGGGCAGCACTACTGCTGCAGGGGCTGCAGTATAGGTTTTGTCCACAAGGAAGCAGCACTAAGGGGTGGGAAAGGCTGCAGTGTTGTTTTTATCTACAAGGCAGCAGCTCTACTGGGGGGCAAGCTGCAGTATAGGTTTTGTGCACAAGAAAGCAGCACTACTTAAATGTGGGGGGCGAGAGCTGCAGTGTTGGTTTTGTTTTCATGGGGACAGCACTACTGGTGGGGAAGGATGCAGTACCTGTTGTGTCCACAAGGGGACAGCACTACTGGGGGGGGCGAGCTGCAGTACCTGTTTGGTCCACAAGGGGGCAGCACTACTGGAAGAGGGAGGGCTGCAGTACCGGTTTTATCCACAAGGAAACAGCACTACTGGAGAGGGGGCTGCAGTACATGTTTTGTAAAAAGGGGGTTGCACTACTGAAGGGGTGGGGGGGGCTGAAGTACCGGTTTAGTCCAAAATGGTGGGAAGAGGGGCTGCAGTACCGGTTTTGGCCACGAGGAAGCAGCTCTACTGGGTTGGGGTGGAGGGTTTTCAGTACCAGTTCTGCCCAAGAGGGGGCAACAGGAGTGAAAGGGGGGGGCTGAAATACCGGTTTAGTCCAAAATGGTGGGAAGAGGGGCTGCAGTACCGGTTTTGGCCACGAGGAAGCAGCTCTACTGGGTTGGGGTGGAGGGTTTTCAGTACCAGTTCTGCCCAAGAGGGGGCAACAGGAGTGAAAGGGGGGGCTGAAGTACTGGTTTTGTCCACAACGGAGCAGCACTACTGGGGGCTGAGGGCGGCAGTGCCGGCTTTGTGCACAAGGGGGCAGCACTACTGTTGCAGGGGGCTGCAGTATAGGTTTTGTCCACAAGGAAGAAGCACTAAGGGGGGGGAGGGGCTGCAGCATCGGTTTTGTCCACAAGGTGTCAGCACTACTGAAAGGGGTGTGTCCGCAGTACCGGTTTGGTGCACAACGGGGCAGCACTACTTAAATGGGGAGGGCCGCAATACCAGTTTTTCCGCAATGGGGCAGCGCTACTGATTGGGGTACTTCATTACCTGTTTTGTTCACAAGGAAGCAGCACTACTGTGGGGGAGGCGGCAGTACCGATTTTGTCTACAAGGGGGCAGCCCTATTGAAATGGGGGTGCTGAAGTACCGGTTTTGTCAACAAAAAAGCAGCAGTACTGAGGAAGGGGGGGCTGCAAAACCGGTTTTGCCCAAAAGGGGGCAGCACTAGTGGTGGGTGGGGTGCAGTATCGGTTTTGTTCACAAGGGGTCAGCACTACTGGGGAAAGGGAGGCTGCAGTATCAGTTTTGTCCACAAGGGGCAGCACTACTGAAAGGGGGGGGGCTACATTACCGGTTTTGTCCACAACAGGTCAGCACAACTGAAAGAGAAGGTAGGTTGCAGTACCTGTTTTGTCTACAGAGGTGAAGCACTACTGGTGCAGATGGCTACAGTATAGGTTTTGTTTACAAGAAAGCAACACTACTGGAGGGGAGGGGCTGCAGTGTCGGTTTTGACCACAAGGCGGCAGCTGTACTGGGGGGTGAGCTGCAGTGCTTGTTTTGTCCACAAGGAAGAAGCACTGCGGGAAGAGGGGGGGGCTGCAGTACTGGTTTTGTCCAGAAGGAATGAGCTTTACTGGAGAGGGGCTGCAGTACCTGTTTTGTCTAAAAGAAAGCAGCACAAATGAGGGAGGGTGAGCTGTAGTAGCATTTTTGTCCTCAAGGGGTCAGCACTACTGGGGGCAGGGCTGCAGTACCGGTTTTATACACAAGGAAGCAGCAGTACTGGACGGGGGCTGCAGTACATGTTTTGTCCAAAAGGGGGCTGCACTACTTAAAGGGGGGGGCCTGAAGTACCAGTTTTGTCCACAAATGGGCTGCAGTTGTGGGCAGCAGTACTGAGGGAGTGGGGGCTGCAGTACCTGTTTTGGCCACATGGAAGCAGCACTACTGCGGGGGGGGCTGCAGTATCAGCTCTGTTGACTAGGGGGCAGCACTACTGAGGGGTGGGCAAGCTGAAGTGCCAGTTTTGTCCACAAGTGGTCAGCACTACTGGGTGGGGAGGAGGATTTGCAGTATCTGTTTTGTCCAAGAGGAGGCAGCACTAGTGAGGGGGTGGGCTGCAGTACCGGTTTTGTCTACAAGAGAACAGCACTAATGAAACGGGGGGGGGGGGGGGGGGCGCTGCAGTACCGGTTTGGTGCACAAGGAAGCAGCATTACTTTGGGGGGAGCTGCAGTGCTGGTTTTGTCCACAAGGGTGCAGCACTACCTAGGGCCGGGGCGGCAGTACCTGTTTTGTCCACAAGCAGGCAGCTCTACTGGGGGGTGGGTTTGCAGTACCGGTTTGTTCCAAAAGGGCACAGCACAACTGAAAGTGGGGGGCGGCAGTACTGGTTTTGTCAATAAGGGGGCAGCACTATCTGGGGGTGCAGCGGCAGTACCGATTTTTGCCACAAGGGGACAGCTCTATGGAAGAAGGGGATGGGGGGGGAGGCTGCAGTACCGGTTTTGCTGAAAAGGGGGCAGCACCAGTTGTGGGTGAGCTGCAGTACCAGTTTTGTCCTCAAGGAGGCAGCACTATTGAAGGGGGAGCGGCAATTACCGGTTTTGTTCACAAGGGGTCAGCACTACTGAGGCGGGGCGGGGGGGCTGCAGTACCGGTTTTGTCAACAAGGCGTCAGCACAACTGGAAGAGCGGGGGCTGCAGTACCAGTTTTGACCACAAGGGGGCAGCACTACTGAAAGGGGGGGCCTGAAGTACCGGTTTTGTCCACAATGGGGCAGCACTACTGGGGTCTTAGGGTTGCAGTACCAGTTTTCTCAACAAAGGGGCAGCTCTACTGGTGAAGGGGGCTGCAGTACAGGTTTTGTCCACAAGGGGAAGAACTATTGGGGGGGGGGGGGGCTACAGTGTCGGTTTTGTCCACAAGGCGGAAGCACTACTGGGGGTGAGCTGCAGTCCCTCTTTTTTCCACAATGAAGCAGCACTACTGGGGGGGGGGGTGGGGGGTGGGCTGCAGTTTCAGTTTTGTTCTCACGGGGACAGCATTACTGGTGGGGGGGGGGCTGCAGAACCGGTTTTGTACACAAGGTGGCAGCACTACTGGTGGAGGGGCTGCAGTACCTGTTTTGTCCACAGGGGGGCAGCACTGCTGAAGGGCAGGGGCTGCAGTACCTGTTTTTTCTACAAGGGGGCAGCACTCTTGTGGCGAAGGGGATGCAGTAATGGTTTTGTCTACAATGAGGCAGCACTTCTGGTAGGAAGGTTGTAATAGCGGTTTTGTCCACAAGGGGGCAGCACTAAAAGGGGTTTGGGGGGATGCTGTTGTACCGGTTTTTCCAAAAGGGGGCAGCAGTACTCGGGGAGGGGGATGCAGTTCCGGTTTTGCCTACAACGGGGCAACACTACTGAGGGGGTTGGGTTCTGCAGTACCGGTTTTGTCCACAAGGAGGCAGCACTACTGAAGGGGGAGGCTGCACCATTCCAAAGACAAGGCATATCTGTTCTTTTTCACAGATCTGTAAAGTGTAATTGTACTTCTGAAGCCTTTTCAAGAAGAATGCGATGCACCTGAAGATCTGTTTATTAAAAATGTACTTTCCAAATCAAACCCTATACTGTAATTAGACTAGTTAAGGATGGTGGTCTCCCTTCAACTAAGCCCATTTGAAATTTAGAGCATCTCCTCTCACTCTGATGCTGCTCTCCATTTACTCCAGTGTAGAGTCAGCCATTGGCTCTCAGTGGCTTGGCCCAGTCTGTTTGGGAAGAAAGAAACCACAGTGGCAATGTTTCAAAGGATTTACATGTGTTGGTATTCTGCACTGAGTGGAAAAAAAGCAAACTGGCACCTGGAGCAGTGAAATAAGGGGATTCTCTCCTTAATTTTCTTAATGGAGCATGGACTCAGCTGGGGAAACCAGTGGAGTGTGTGTGGAGGGCTGCTCTGCACACCTTGTGCCTCAGTCCCATTTTTCTGTGCCTTCTTACAAAATAGAATGACAGCAAAAGTAATTTTGGCCATACCCAGCACTGACATAAAATCATCCTTGAAGCTTGTAGCCAAATTGCCGCTGTAATGTGAATTTTAAGTATGTTCTGTAAGACTTGTGCTGTCCCTAGCATGACTCACACCGGGTGTGCAAATCAGTGATGAAAAGTGAGTCTTCAGGTGCTCCTATCTGCTGCTGCTTCTCAAGTCTTTGTTGCCATCATTATATTATCATGCACTCAGGAAACCTCAGACTTTTCCCTGGAAATCTAGTGACCAGTTCTTATATTTATCAGGGTAGTCATTGTCTAAGCTAGCAGGGTACTTGCTTGAACTTTAAGGGGCTGACTTTATCTTGATTAGGTGTACTGCAGACTTAATTTTTCACATCTAAAGTGAGCACAGTGACCATCACTCAGTTGGTTTTCTTAGATGTCTCTTTCTTCTCTTCTCTTCTCTTTGTTATAATTTTGTTTTCCAAAAGAAATGGTCAAGCTTTCTTAGCAGCTTAGTGGCTAGGAGAGATCTCTGGGATGAAGTTGGGTGAGATGTTCTATGTTCCAGTTAAGTGCTCTAATTTTTACCGATTTTACTTATTTAGAGGTAAGAGAAAATGAGCTATTTTTCCCCCCCTTTCCCTCTTTGAACCAGAAAGGGTCTTCTCATCTAAACTGGTTCATACATTCCGTCAGGCAATCCAATTTTTATGGAAAAAAACTTTCATCAGAAAATCCCTGACTCGCTGTCCTCCCTGGAGACCTACATCTACTGGATTTTAGTTTCTTTGCCTTTGATGCACTGACACAAAAAAGCCTTCAATAAGCAGAAGTGAGCCCACCATTCATCTTTCTCTGCTACTCTCCAATCTGTAAATGAGCAAAGTTTGGTTATATACTTGCATGTGGTAATTATTCTGTAGTCATTAAAACACTGCAGTCTTTCGTGGTTCCAGCAGTGAATCTTTTCCTACTGATTATTGGAAGACTATAAGTACTAATGACAACTATTAGTCCATTTTGGAATTGTAAATCTTTTATCCTCTGAATCAATCACTTGATTTTCAAATTTGTTTTTTTTAATTTTATTTTTCTGGACATCTTTCTGAGACCCATCAGGAAAATTTGATATGAATATAGGTAATTTTATATTTCAATATTTTTATGTTCCAATATGACTAGGAGGAACATTAAAATAAAGGTTGGTAAGTTCTACCAACCATAAATATAGAAGAGCTCATAGTCTACTGAGAAGGTTTGATCTGAACAGCTTCTTAGATCTCATTCCTTCAGCAAAAACTTGTATCATTTTGTGAATTTAAATATAGTATTGTTGCCATCATTGGTTGGTTGATTGGTTTATTTTTTAATTCGACTAAGTGGAAAATAGCTGTTAAGCAAAAATATTTTTCTTGCTGTTGTACTCAGTGATGTCACCTGGTTCTACCCTTCTGAGCAACATGACAAACTAATCTTAATTAATTTAATCTAAATTTTACTTCATAACCATCATCCTGGATTTTAAAACCTATTTCAGCAACAAAAAAGAGTAGGACACTTTGGATTTCCATGTATTTGTAAAAAACTGGCACTTTCTATGTAATGCAAATCTTGAGTCTCGCAGATAAACTGTAAACTCTTGAAGCAGTGTGTGTCAGGGGTGGGAATTCTTTCAGGGTGACATGAACGAGACTGGCACAAACTGCAGCACATTTTCAATTAACTTATTTTTCTTTCCCCTGAGTTTACAATGCATGCAAAATGCTGATATGGTTCAGACAGCTGTTCTCACAGTGCAGTAAAAGCAGGTTTAACATTAAGATTGTCCCAGTGCATGAGGTGGGGGAGATGGGAAGGGAGGAGTTTTTCCTTCTGCTTCCACATTAACTCATTAAGAAACAAGGCAAGTCATTAAAGAATGTATTTTACTAATAAATCACATTTGAAACTGCATGCTATGCAAATGGACAGGCATGAGTGGGACTGAATTTGTTTCTGTAAAAAGACTTGCACACTTTTAAATCACAGGTTTGAAACTGAGGAAAAACTTTTTTTTTTTTATTTTTCTTTTTAATTTATATAAAGGTGATGTAAAATTACACTTATAAGAATGGGGAGAGAGCTTATTTACTCCTAAATTTCATTAATTCACCTCACTGGATATTCTTTCTGTTTGTAGTACCTTACTTGTTATATTGACTCTTTATGTGATATTTAGCAATAGTTTATGAAAATAAAATAATTGAGCATCTGCCTAGTCTGTTCCATTACTTTCCCCTAAAGCTCTTTTAAGTGCTATGCAAATCATGCCAATTTCCAGTAACAGTGGAAGTGTTGTGACAACTTCCTATTGTCTCAAAATCTGTATTTTGCCCCACACTCATCCTACTCTGACGCTTTTTAGTACCTGACTGATATAAGCGTGAACAAAACTTTAACATTCCCCCCTGCATGCTATTTCTGCTATGGACTGGTGTTCTCTTTCTTTCTGTCTCTCCACAAACATTTATTGGTGTTGATGATACACCAAAAGAATTGCTATATTGCACAACCCTCCAAACTAAAGACCGGTGGCTTCTTTCTTTTTCTTGTTTCTTTTTTTTTTTTTTTACATCCTTTGGTCAATTAGTATATTAGTCCAGTGAAATGCCAAGCTGCACACAGCTGCTCTATGTTGCATGTAGCTATTAAAGGCATCTATTCATGTGCTTGTCAATTGTGTCATTTTTTCTCTTTGTGTGTTGCCCATGCTACTTCTGGCATCTCCCTTCCTTCCAAACCTTTTCATGCCCAGCAGATAGTTTTTGCAGACCTAATGAGGCAAATGTCATGGCTGTGTTTGAGATATCTCAGTGTCTATTTTAGTCTGGTATATTAAAATGAAGGCAAGGAAAAGTAGTTTGTGTTGTTCTTGGAGTGGACATTCTATTATATTGCAATTAATTGTTGCAAATGTGAGCCTTGCATTAGAAAATGAGCTCTGTATTTGAAAAGCTGAGGTATATGATGTTTGAACATGCTCACGTACAAACTGCTGCATAGGAGAGATTAATGGCAAAGGTGTTCCCATCTGTGCATGTGCAACTGATCATCAAACACAAATGAAACAAAATGTCAACACTCACACAAAATGCTCTAGAATTCATCTCTCCTTTTTCCATAGTGCTTCCATCTAACTAGCTCTTTAAACAATTCTCTCAGGAAGAAGTGGGTTCTATATGAAACCATGAAGGCTTCAAAAAATTGCAAGGGATGGAGAACAGCAGCTAAACTAGTCTGGTTCATACCAGACACAACCTGCTGGTGTGATTTATCTGCCTTCTTAATCAGGCACTCAGGAAAAAAATAATGATATTCACAATACCATTCTCTAATATGATTTTATTTGTAGTCAAGGAAGAGACAGAAAATACCTGAAAAACTTATATTTCAGCTACTGTTTCAAGTCTTCTTTTCAAATTTGACAGATTTCTCAGTTATGAAATCACAGCAGAGCTGACCAAAAATATCCTTTACTCTATTCCTGGAGTTCTTAAGTAAAATCCTTTGCCAACAGCAGAAAGCATTCTATATTAATTATGCATTGGGGAAAAAAATGGTCTTTCACAGAAATTCAGGCTAAGTTAATTTAAATCCAGGCTTAAACAATGTTGCTGCATGGATTTGTCTGCACCAATCTGAGCTTCTACTCCTCCTTGGAGGCAAGGGGATGGAAGAATGTGTGTGGGGTAACCAAACATGGAGCATTGTTATCTCACTTGGCCACACCTTGCTCCAGAAACTGGCTGCTGTCACCTGAGAACTTTGTGCCCTGGACCTGAGATGATGATGAAGTCAAATCAGCACACCTAACAAGAAGAAATCCTTCCAGAATATCTTAAAATTCAGCATTACCTGCCAGTATTTCAATCAGATCTTCACTACAATTGAACAGACAACTTCCATCAGTTACACAGTAAGTTGTTTGCCACCTGGGTAAATGACACTTGATAGCTGGCACTGCGTAATCAGGAAGAGTAGGGTTGGTTAAATATCAAAAGTGAGAGACACTCAGACAACTTGCTCTTCAAAATATGACACTAGGCACCTGTACTTTTTATTGTGATCCACTCCTGGATCCCCTTTACTTTTGGTTTTTGAACAGTAACATATTTACTGGATAGTCACTAAAATGACTTGTGAATAAAGCAAACAGACCTGATATTATAGAGTGACTATTTGTGAAGTTATGCTAAAAAAAAAAAATCTTAAAATATCAGTCCCAGTCAGAAACTGAACTGACCTATATCAAAGTAATTTACAACTATGTATAACTGAATATGTGTGAGAACACAAATGCTCACCCTGCATATATGTGTTGACAGAAGTCAAGGATTATTTATGAAGAATTGCAATTTTTTAGCTAAAATATTTAATAACTGTTTTATTGTCAGGCTGAAAAAATACTGATGTGGCAAATCCACTGTTACTGATGTGAAATCTTTCTCCTCCATTCTGTTTTCTATAAATATTTACTGTTGTGAACTGGAAGATCCTTTGTCATTTGTGCAACACTGGGCTGGTTTTAATTCAATTTATTTATGTCTATGTCTGTGTGTAAAGGTGATTAGGATTATTTGAGTCTCTTCACAATTACAATTAAGTAAGATGCAGAAAACTCAAGTTTCTGACAATTTGATTTCCCAGAAATACATAAGTGAAGTTTGCCAAACTCAAATGTTGCTTGTTTTAGAGCAGTGAGTTTATGCTTTATATGGTTCTTTCAGTGTCTTTTCCTTTTTGTTTTCCAAAACTTAAACAACCTCCTCCTATGAGGCAAAGCTGTTGACATTTCTTTAAGCAATTGCAGACTTTCCAAACTGTTTCTTGACACTGTCAGGGTAGTCAGAATTGTATCAATTATAAGTACTTTTCAAAGATCTCTGTAACTTGAATTCTTTGATGAGGTCGTGTGATGTTTGGGGCAGTGAGGGAAACTTATGGGGTACCAGACATTGCACAGTATTTAAATATCTTTAGTTATATATTCAGTGATTGCAAACACATGGCAATATTTTATTAACTCATCTGAAAGAAGAGAATGTGTTTGTAAAAGGAAAAAAAAGTATTCCAGTAAAAAAGCTCATACCATAAGACTCATGTACTAGGAAGCAAAATTACTGAAGTGTTTTCAGAAAAGAACACTTACCTCAGTACAATAGATTTTTTTTTTTTTTGCATCCTGCACACTTGTTATTGTGTTAGTGTGTTCTTCCCTTTTATTCAGAAAGACTGATACACTGTAAAATGTAATAGTTTTTACCTGTCTTTTAAGTAAAGCAATAACAGATTGATACCATATCCAACAAAACAGAAAATATGAATGAGATTCTTTAGCACTAGAACAAACGAAAAATTCCCTTTAGCAAAGTTATTTTTACCAGTTGCTTCAAAAACACTGTGTTAGTAAATTAGGTTATGGAGATGTTGCTGCAACATGGAAAATATCTTTGAACTAGACACAAATACTTATTAAGATGCATTAGAGAGGAACACAGATGCTGCCAGCAGCAGCCATACATTAGCTCTACCTTTTACTTTCCTTTTAAAATGTTATTTTAATTATCTCAATCTGTTTTCCCTAAGCAATAGAGCAGCCTATGCAATCCACCAAGTTCTGAGAAGACACCCAAGAAACCCTTTGTTTTAGAAGCAGGAAGAAATCAGTAATGGAGATCTCTAAATCTGCTTCTATTTTACTTTTTAAAAATGGTTTAAGAATGAGATGCTGGAAGAAAATGTGGCCTGAGCAGAACAGTATGGGTTTGTAAATCTTGAAAACAGAGAGTCAAAATAGAGAAAAACACACATGTCAATCATTCACCAAAAACTCAAACTAACAAATGGAAAAACTGCAGAAAACTATCCCTCAAGGAATTTTACAGGCATGCCTTTTTAAGAGGGTATGGCAAGGTGTGTTATGTAATGAAGTATTCAAATTAATTGATGAAGGATTTCAGAGAGAAACTATCCTTGGCAGAAGAAAAAGACTGAAGAGATACTAAAAGACAAATATGCCAGTTGTCATCAAAATTGAGTCCTTTAATTGAAGAACTGCAGAATAATTTGGATAAATATTCATTTGGTGCCACCTGTAAATGTAAATAAACTGCATCTGTGTTTCAAACCTACTTTTCAACAATGCTATGGAAAAGTTGCCTAGAATTTTGGACACAGGTTTTTTTTTTATTTCGATGTAGGACAGGTCAGAAAGCCACAATTTCAGTTAACAGTAACAGGCACTAACTTTGAATTAAGTAACCTAGAAAACAAAGGAGTTTCCTTCACAGAATTCATCTTTAAAAGGTGCTGTTTGCTTAAACTGACTATTCTGATTAACTTTCACAGGGCAACAACACAAGTCTGATGTGTCCTGAGAAGGGATCCTCTGGGTAGCCCCACTGCCCTACTTTCAAGCTGAGGCTTTGAGAAAAGCAAAGAGAAAAAAAAAAAAAAAAAAAAAAAAAAATTAAAAAAAAAAAAAAATAAAGGCAACAGCCTTCAAACAAAGCCAGACATCCAGCTCTACAGAAATTTTGGTTTTATAATTTTTTTAAAAAGCACCACCTCAGGTACTTAGCTGTGAACTTTTTATTCCCCTGGAAGATATTATTCTTCTGATTCCTTTGTCAATATAAATGGTTAGAACTAAATAAAGCTGTCAGCATTTGAGAATAGACAGTAGAACAGTAAAGTCAAACAGCTGAAACATTCTCTATGTACCAGTGTACACATTCATTTTGTGGATGTGGGTGTTACAGGTCTTTCTAGTCTATTGATGTTGTAAATGTAAGGAGAAACAGGAGATGTATGATTCAGTTATTCACTATTGGTTCCAAAAGAGTAAACAGATTTAAAAAATAAAATGTAATGTTATATACTTTTTGTTCAAGGGAAGCAAAATCTGAGAACTTCGGTGATGAGGGCATATTAGAAGGTAAAATGGATGAAACAAATTTTGTCACAACACATTGTTTTTGTAGATAGACATGTCATACTTAAATTCTCATAGAAATGCAAGTATCTTGAATTCTTGCTGTGTCTGCCAAGGACTGACTAGCCATTATGACTGATTTTGGGTGGTTTTCATGGCATAGAACAACTAAGGTAATATTAAGAGAACATTAATATAGGCCATGTTAAAAGACAAAAATTATTCTTTAGGAACATGCCATTCCTTGTAATTTGGTTTTCTTAGGTATCACTGAAATTTAGAGATGCTATAAAGATATATACTTTTCTAAAGGCTGAGAGTTTAATATAGGTATACTTAATACAGAAACAAAATGAATCAGACAGCCACCCATGCAGAAGCTCAGCTGGGATGGACTGTGCCTCTTGCTTGTCACTTTTCCTGGCCTGGCTGTGTGCACAGGGACATGGTGAGTGCTGTGCTGGGGAGTCCAAGGTACTGAGGTTCCAGGGGAAGTGCAAGCCATGGAGAGTCTGTGTCATCATATTCTGGTCATTTTAAGCAAAGGACCCCTAGTTGTTTCTTTCCATCATTCACATGTGGTTGGCCTTCCAGGAAAGGAGAGCTGGTGTGTACATGAGGAAAAGGAGCTTTGTGGGCTCCCAGGAAGGGAAAGAGGAGTTGAAATGTGATATTTAAATAAACTTTTAAAAGTGCACATTTGTGCTTGGAAGTGAAAAGGTAACAGATGTGCCAATTTGATCAAGGCTGTTCATCTATAAATGGAGCTGTTTCCAGATGACAGCAGGCATTAGCAGGATAACAGGGATGGGGCATCAGTGCCTTTCCTGGAGTTTGCACTGGTTCATTCCAGGAGAGTCTCAGAGCACTGACAGGAGTGCTAGGGCAGGGATGGTGGTGCTGGGATCACAGGAGGAGCAGACCCATGAGTATTTGGGTATAGGAGTCAGTTTGGTGACATCAGTTTTGTTTATAGAATAGAAGTCTCCTTCCCTTCCTGGGAAGTGCCTCAATGGCATTTGTTACTTTATCACAGGTATTGTAATATCATCTTATACCTTCAAACTTCAAGAAATAAAAAGCAGTGAGTGAGTTCCCCACCCCACTGTTTGGATTTTTTAACTGGATGAGATCTTAAAACTATACCCAGTGAGGAATATCAAAATATTTAGCCATTACAAGTGTATTGACTTTCATAAAATAAGATGTTGAAAACTCATTACCTAATTCTAAGTTTGAAATAGCTACATTATTTTGCAAATATTATTATCTTTCTAATCTTTATCTTAAATATATATATATATATATATATATATATATATATATATATTCAGCTTACATTTTATTCTGATAAGAATTCTGAGAAATTAAGCACCCCTTTGGGGCTTTACTTCTTTTTTGGATTCACTGTTTGTAGGTGACAGAATTTACCAGAATTACAGAGCCAATAAAAAATTATCACTGGCTTCAAGAATTTACCTGAGATGTTTCTCCTTTTTGTTGGCCAGGTAAGGTATGTTCATAATGATCTCCCCTCCAAATAAAAGTCTCTGCTCAACTCAAATTAATGACAGATATCCCTCTCCACTCCCCTTATTTCTAAAGCTTTATTTTGACATATGGTATTACTTTTTATTTTGGCAGTCAGGCTTGTTGCACAAATGGAAATGAAGACCTAAGAAGTGACCATCATTTTTAGAAAGATAAGTGAGAAGTGCTTTTGATTTTAGGCTATTTAAGTACCTAGCATATGTTGCAGCTTATTTTATGAGAAATATTTGGAAAATAAAGCAAGCACTTCTCTGGGTTTGGTTTTTTTTTTTTTGGTTTTTTTTTTTTGAGTTTTTTTTTGTTTTTTGGGGTTTTTTTTTGTTGTTGTTTTTTCTCCTTCTCTCCCACATATTCTAGTGGATCTTTATTAAGTTTAAAAGTACAAAATCTTAAGGAAGTTTTATTCCTATAACTTCTAGACTTTATTGGCCTAGATGTGATTAAGAATTATTAGTAAAATGTTGAAAATATCAGTCTTTCACATACAAGCACACTTAAAAATAGGTCTCCTTTCTTTTGTGTTCTTGCAGACATAGGTAACTGAATTAATTCAGACATTGGTTCCTTAAGCATTTGCAGTTTGAGTTATTTGGGATGTTCAATGCATGACCAAATTTTGGAGTATTAAATGCTTACAAGGCATTGAAAGTATCAAGAAATATGGTTCTCAGTACTCAACACAGTACCAAGCATCTGCAGGAACAATTTCCCTATGTAATAAACCCAGCGTGTTCATTTACCTTCCTGAGGCATTGTTGATGAAGGATTTGATTTAATTGCAAAGCACTAGTACTTTACCTGAACAGTTGGGTGTTTTAAAGTTGGCTAATTATTGCTTCAATGAGGATGAGGATTTTTGCATCACCTCTTCCCCCATGGCAACCCACCTAAACCCACAGGCTGTGTAGGTCTCTGCTTCTGCATTTCTGCAGTACACTGCAGCCAGTGAAATCCCAGAGAAGCAATCTGGAGTTCAGCTCCATAAAGTGCTTCCAAATGAGCTGGAATAGTCTGAGAAACAAAACAAACATAGGTAGATTTCCAGGTGAGAACTGAGATGATGATGATGATAATGATGATAATATACTAAAACTGGACACTATTCCTGTAACACTCCAGCCAATCAATCAGAATTGCTCCAAAAACTGCCTTCAGAAGAGACAGCCAAGATGACTCTAGATATTGAATTAACGACTGAAAGAGACATCTCTGCAGTTTTGCATATGCATTTATGACTTAAAGGTAGAATTTGGAAATGGTCAGGGTAACTCCTGGGTCTCTCCTGGAGACCCCAGCTGATGACTGTGTTCAAAATGTGGCCATGAGCTGATTTCTCCAGCAATTTTATTGTGAAGTTCTGCTAGGGACCTAACCTGCTTGGAAACAGCACAGGAGTTAAAGGACTTTGATTGGAGTGGGAGACCTGGCTTGAAACTGGGAGTGTTTAAATGTCAGTCTCCTAGGGGTGCACCAACAAACATCATCCACAGGGTGAAACAAAAGAGAATTTCCCCTCTTTTTTTGCTACTGAGGAGATGAGAATGAAAGATTAATGTGGCCAGATGGAAAGCAGCTATTATTTCTGGTTCCTCTTAAGTGAATTTCTTTTGCATTTTAATATTAAGCAACTATTGGAATAAAAACAGACTTTGAAAAAACATATAAAAAGTAAGGTTTTAATGTACTTGCCTCTAGTTGATCTCCAGAGGATGATTTTTTCATCTATACATTGGTTCATTCTGATGATATGTCAGTCATTCTGTTGCATACAAGAAGCATGATTTTACATATGGCTTCTGTATTCTCAGAGAGAACAGTTATTTGCTTTCCTTCAGGGTGTTTTCATACCAAAAATCTTATTCTAAATTGCAAAAATGTATCATGTGTATATATGAGATACGATATTTACCAAGCAAATCAAGCAAATACTTTTTTCCCTTTTTCTTATCTTCTACATTAAAAAAAATTCAAAAAAAAATCTTAAGTATTGAATTGCAAAAGAAAAGTACAAAATAGTTTCTATAATGAATGTGATAAATTTTCAACACATGCTAAATATTGCAAATACAGAGGGACAAGCTAAAAAAAAAAAAACAAACCCAAAGACATGAGAATGAGAAAGAGAAGTTTTGATTTCATCAAAGCTTTTGGAATCTCAAATGTAACAGTCTCCTTTTTTCCCCAAAGTCCATCCTGTTTTTCTCAGTGCCATAGGAGCATCCCTTTCAAAGCCTGTGGTCCATTTTTAATACTTGTCATAGTTCCAAGTTTTAACTTGAGAAATACGATGTGTATAGAGATTTTAAATAGCCAAATTAGTAAGTTGATAAATTTAAAGCAAATTGTTTGGAGGTATGTACAGCAACTATCCACAAAATTCCTCTGTCGGCTGCAAGACTATATATTGCAAAACTTGCTGACCAAAAGGGAAACAGAAACTGTCAGTACATATTGGGTGGACTTTCCCCTCCCACCCCCACTCATCAGACTTTATTTACAGAGTCCCCTCACACTCACAGCTTGATAACAAAAAGAGTTAGTGTGGTGTGCTGGGTGACAGATGACCTTGTGATGGAGGTGTCTGCCTTGCTATTGCTGTTCCATTTTTAAGCCAAAAGCAGCAAAATTGTGCAATTTGGAACCTGAGAGTGTGCAAATGGCTAGAAACTCAGTTCAAAAGCCTGGCTTTCAGCTCACCATGAAAGAAGGGAATTCATCAGGAATCATGCATAGTCAAGCCACTTTTAAAGGTGTTGCCTTCAGCGTGATTCAGCACTGACTTTGCTTAAAGGGAGAAGTTCCTGTAGGATGATGAACAATTGTTTCCTTCTCTGGGGGAGAGGAAAGCTGGTGGATCAAAAAATGGAGTTCTGGATACTGTAAGACTTGGTTGGGTAAAGTAAAAGGAAAAAGACCCCCTATAAAAACAAGTTATTTTGAGCACACTCCTGGGATGCAGGTATGTGATCTGCCACAGGGTTTTCCCAGCTGTTACTGTTCAGTTGTCTGTGTTTTAACATAAGCATTCCCTGTTACCTCCAGGTAACTTTGGAGTAACGCTGTAGGATGGACACTTGCCAAGATACTGCACCACAGTGGATAATGCAGACCAGGGAAAGAGCCAAGGGTGTTGTGTTTTTTTCACATCACTAAGTGGAGACACATTTAAGCCAACCTCTTGCTTTAAAATCAGTCCTTTTCAGAGAGGACTCTCTTATTAGTGACACAGTAACTTTTCAAACAAAACAACAAACCTCATTATTTAAATTCTCTCCAGAGGACTTGGTCCAGCTCTTTGTTCTCTCCCAATTACGATTTGACTTAAAGCTCAGTAACTGATCTGCTTGAGCATCTTGTAATGTTCTTAGTGCAACAGAACTCCAGTTTTCAAAATTAAATATCTAGGGCCTAGCTATGTTGCTGCCAAAGGAAGTTTTATTCCTAAACAGTTGTCCAGACTGTCCTCATAGCACCAACACAGAGGGGTCTCCAAAGGTCATCTGAGCCAGAGGATGCTTTGGTTGCTAAAACCTTCCAGGACAATCCCTCTTGTGGCTAAAGCAGATTTACACATTTGCAATAGTGAGGTGCAACTCTGAACCTGTTTTAAAATATATAAGGACTACTAGAGTACAGTTTTGTACAATGCCAATTATTTTTGAGTGATGTGATCAATCTGATATTTTGAACTAAATAAGTTTATGAAAAAAGTATATCAATTTGTGCAATAGGAGAGCTTGAGGAGTATTGATTGAAATAAAAAGAAAAAGTTCACCAAATACAAATGTACAGTTAGAAATGTGGGTATATTGCTGTTTTATTAAATATATTAACTATAAATAAAATAACAACTCTTGCATCTCTGGGGGTAATGATTTGAGGAGTGATTCTCTTAAAAGCTTTATTTTCCCGTGCTGGTTGAAAGTGTGAAAAATCATTGGCATCTTTTTTACAATCCAATAATAATAATGCTAAAGATTGTAGTGAGTTGCTAAACTGCACCATGGGAAGTGGGAATTATTCTTTTTTGATAATGATGAAAACAACGTAGGTTTGTTTTTTTTGTTTTTTTTTCTGTTGTGTTAAAAGCGTGTATTCATTTTACACTTGCAAATAATCAAAGCTGTATCTTTAAAGATGACTATGGAAAAATAGAGAGAAAGGGCTCTGGTAAAAAGTAGCTAAGTTGGACAGCACAATACTTCTCACCTACCTGAGCATTTTTTTTTAATTGGTAAGAGCATTTTAATTCATTTACTTGTGTCAGCCATGCTATGCTTTGATTTTATCAATGTATCCTTCAGCAAAAAAGTTCAATTATATTTTCAACATCATGAAAAATCAGCTCTGACTCACAGCTCACCACAGATTCCAAACAGGAGGCAAAGACCCAGTTTTCCTTTCAGAACTGCTCATATATCTGTGACCTTTCTGTGGGCAGCTTCAGAAAATGGGGGGAAAGCCATTCCAAAGAACAGTACCAAGGTAATCACACAGCACTACGGACTTTTTCCTGGCATGAGATTCTTAATAAATTATGAGAAATAACACAGAAGCCATTTCTATCCACAGAACAGATTTAATAGGTTTTTGTTTCAAGAACAATTAGAGGATGCTTAAAATTTATTGTGCAGAAAGCTACATTAGGTCCTCAAATTTGAGTAATCAATATCCCCACAATCTAAACTATGGAATTATTATTTCCCCAAAGAGAAACTTTTTGGGATTTGCAACTCATCTCAAAACCTCAGGAAAACGAAATCAGCAGAATTTCCCTAATTCAATGGAATTCCAATTGTGTTCTATGACCCTTCAAATACTCATGAAAACAGACTTGTTTTCACTAGAACAGCTGTGACTGAAAATCTGGGGTAAAACCTATAAGAAATGGCAATATACATGAATGTTCCTTTCCACAGCAGCCACAAGCAAATAAGGAGTGGCACTCGTTGGCACAGCCTCTTGTCCACATACAGGAGAGTGGCCAAGGCAGTGCCAGCCGTCTCAGAGATGGGCAAGGACAAGAAAGGGTTTGAAGCTGTGCCAAGAGAGGTGTACACTGGACATTAGGAAGAACTGCTGCCCAGAAAGGGGCATGAGATATGGGAATGGTGTGCCCCAGGGGGCACTGGTGCAGTCACCGTTGCAGTAGGTGTTCAAGGTAAGCCTGGCCATAGCACTCCAGGCTCAGATCTGCTTGCCGTGGTAACCATGGATCACAGGCTGGAGTTGATCTCCCAGAACTCTTCCAAGCCAGTGCTTGGATTCTGTGACATCACAGCCTCTGGGGCAGCATGGTGCCTGGCAACTGTCCCCAGCCACCGCCGTGCCCCACAGCCTGGGCACACCTTGGCGAGGACAGACGTCCGAGCGGGTGTGCTGGTTGCAGTTCAACTGAGCACCATGGCCGACCCTGTCCCATGGCTCGTCAACTTGTATCTGCTGCTGCTCCTGGGCCATCGTCCCGACCCAACTATCCATCCTGGGTCGTGCACGGTCCTGTATGTGCAGGAGACGGAGCAGCAGAACAGGGACCCTGAGCCAACCACCCCCTGCATGGATATGTCATGGCAGTCCTGGACGTGCCTGCTGGTGCAGCTGCTGGCCACAGGCACTGTCCTGGGATGGTGCCGCTACCATGGGAGGGCGCTGGAGAGGCTGGAGAAGGGTGAGGGATGGGGGGTCAGGCAGGAAGGATGGGCTTGGAGCTCTTTGGCAGCCCTTTGGCCAAGGCCCCATGGCAGAGTGGAGCTGAGCCTCTGGCTGGGAATCAGGCCAGGGCTGAGCTCAGGGACAGCCCCAGGCAGAGGCAGCCAGAGCTCTGCTTGCTGCAGCCTGGCCAGGCCTGGCTCTCTTGCTCAGAGGCCAAAGGCAGCCCAGAGAGGGGCCCTGCTCTGCCCCTCTGCCCCTTCCATCGGGATCCCTGTGCTTTGTCTTGCAGAATCGGCGCCAGAGGCCCCGCAGCAGCAGCCCAGGACAAGGCTGTCCCACAGAGCTGATCCAGCTGCTGAGGAACAACCACACCCTGCTGCAGCTGTGCCTGCACCACTGCTCCCAGCAGAGGGCCCAGAACAGCAGAGCAGCACAGGGGGCCAGCCGGAGGAGGAGATCCTAAATCTTGTCCCAGCACTAACCTCCAGCTCCAGCACCGCGTGCAGAGCACTGCAGGGAATATGTGACCCGTGCCAGCCCGGGCACGGCGACATTCCCCATCTTAGGCCTTAGAGACACCCCATCCTTAGCTGTAGCAACCCCCACCACCTTTCTACAAGAAGCTGACCTTCCCCTTAGTGTTCTGGTTCTAAGTGTTTAAGTAATTTAGGCATAAGGTTTTACCCCATAGTCTTCTAGCCCCCCTGTATTGTAGACTTAAAGAGTAGTAAAGTTAATAAAGTTCATGTTCTCTGCACATCCTGTGTTGTTTGCTTGATATTCCATCCAGAGGGATGGGTTTGAGCAGGAGCTCCAGACTGCCTGCAATGGAGAGCCTGAGTACACCAGCAGCATTTGCAGGAGTGCAAATGGAGGGCAGCTGGAAAGAAGATGATGGGCAGTATTCTCCTGCCTCCATCTTCCAAGGAAGAGTCAAGTCAATCCCTGTCTGTGCTCTGCTGGGGGGGGTCCCTAAAGGCTCCAGGAGGTGTCTGGGTGGCTCCAAAAGGGGCTTGCAGGACCCTGGGGCACTAGGGAAGGAACAGCATCATCCCAGGAATGCTGTGAGAGATTCCCCAGAGCGGCCCCACCTGGGGCCCGGGCAAGGGATGGATTCAGGCAGGCAAATACATCCAGGGGCTGCCTGGGCTATGGCAGTGAGGCCCAGCCCTGTTTCATATCTTTCTGCTCTTCATTTGTATTTAGTCCTTTGTATTTATCCTCATGACCCTCACAATGGGATTAGATTTCTCTTTCTTTCCAGACAAAACCTTAGTTATTTTATTTCCACTAAACAACCATGTGTATTACCAGCTTAAATGACTTCTCTCTGACTTACTCTGCATCTTGCTCCTTTACAGCAAGATGCATCAAGCACCTCTGTTAAAGTACAGATGCCTCCCTGGAAAGAGGACAATCTTGCTATTTTCTGAAGAATCTTAACTTTGATGATGCACCAAATTTTACAAATCCAAGAGGAAAAAAGCCTACAGATCAGTTTTACAGTTTCAAAAGCTGATTCCTCAACTCTTGCACACCAGTTTCCTTATTGGCAACGTTCAGCAGTGACACCAAACAAGCACAGAAAACAAATGGGAGAAGAAATGCAGACAGCCATACAACCAACTGCCAGCACAAGAAACACGCTGTGCTCTTGTCCCTGACAGTTTCTGTCTCATGGTTGAGATGAACCAGAAGTGGAAAGTGGCCGCAGGGAGCCCCACACGACGAGTCACACAAGCTACTGAAGGAGAAGGTGAAACAAGTGCACTTGCTGAACTCAAAACCATTGAGCTGGCCCTGGACACTGCTGAAACAGAGAACTGGCCAAAGCTCTACCTTTATACTGAATCATAAATAGTAACCAATGCTCTGGGCAGTTAGATAGAAAGGTAAAAAAAGGCCAGTTAGCAGCATAAAAGAAAACCAATTGAGGCTGCTGATGAGTGCAAAAACATTGCCACTCAGACAAACTCTCTGTAAAAGTCCATCATGTAGACGACCATGACCCCAAAAGTCAGGCTAATAAAGAACACTAAAACAAGGAGCAAGTAGATCAAACTGCAAAAATAGAGATGTCACAAATAAATTTAAATTAGCAACATAAGGAAGAGTTGTTCCTAGCTCAATAGGCTCATACTGCCTCAAGCCATCAAGGCAAAAATGCCACCTAGAAGTAGGCACAAAACTGAAAAGCAGATTTAACTATAAATTGCATTTCTCAAGTTATTCATAACTGTAAGACAGGTGCTAAAATCAAGCAAGCCAAGCCCATAAGGCCTCTCTAATATGGGGGGGCAGTATTCCAAATATAAGTATAAAGAAGCCCAGCAAATGAACTACATCACACTGCCTCAAACCCCCCAAGGCAAGTGCTACGTGATCACAATTGTAGAAGCCACCACTAGATCATTAGAAACCCACACTGTACCTCACACTACTACTCAAAACACTATCTTAAGCCCAAAAAAGCAAGTCCTATAAAGACACAGCACCCCTGAGAGAATCCTCAGACAACAGGACCCATTTCAAGAACAGCCTTAGAAACACCTCAGCCAAAAACCAGGATATTGAATAAATAGATCATATCCCTTATCACACACCAACTGCCAGAAAAGTTGAACTGTACAACAGGCTACTTAAAATCACCCTAAAGGCACTTGACAGGGAAACATCCAAACATTGAGAAATGAACTTAACAAAAGCCACCTAAATAGTCAACACCTGAGAGTCCATCACTCAAGCAAGTCCTGCCCAGTCTGAAGCCTTGCACACAGTGGATGGGGATAAAGTCCCTATAGTACACATAAAAGGTATTTGAGGACTGTTTAGATTAGGCCCACCTCAAGCAAAGGCAAACCAATCCGTACAATTGTTTTTGCTCAAAAACCTAGTTACACTTAGTAGGTAATGCAGAAAGATAAAGAAACCCATTGAGTACCACAGAAAAACCAAATCTTAAGTGAGAACTGTGTGTAAAGTTTCACTGTGGATAAAAATATATAGCAGAGTTGAAAGAAGGTATTAATTAAGGTAGGATGCAGAAGGTAATAAAATAAGATCATGTCTTCAGTTGCAATGCAAGATGCAAGCAGAAGTATACATTCTATCAGCATCTGCTGAAACCAGGTAGAGCAGGGCTCCTTATCTCTTCCATGACCCATCCCTCACAACTCCTCCCCACAAGAGTTATACCTTATGGCAGATGCCCCACCCAAGGAGAAAAGCCTAAATAAAATCTAAAATTTGAAACATCAGAGCAACCTTTCCCACTAAATTCCCAGAAGAAGACCAGGCCTATCTTCATGACCACCAGATGTTAAAAAAGTAACTACACCCTTCTCCATAATCATTGCTCCAACAAAACCACATCTATCACTCCAAGAAAACTACAGGTACCATTATTCAGACTGTAACAAACACCCTGAGCAACAGGGTCACAGGCTGCATTCTGACCTTGCCAGTGTTTTGGTCGTTATATTACTATAGTTTTATTTTCATCTTCGCAGTGAAAAACTGCTGTTCTAAATCCCATACCTTTGCCAGGGAGCTCCTTAATTTCCAAGTCATATTAATTCAGAGGGAGGGAGTTTACATTTTCTGTTTCAAGAGAAGCTCCAGAGCTCCTAAGCAGACACCTGTCTTTCAAACCAAGACAGTGCCCTGCTGCAGCTCCATCCCCATGGCAGGATCCGCGCTGGATGATCCCCAGGGACCCCCGGTGGGCAGAGCCCCCCCTGAGCCCTGGTGCTGCTGATCCGTGTTGGGAAGACACCTGGCTGGGGGCTACACATCCTCCCCGTGGCATGGATTTTCTTTGCATTTCTCTTTGTCCTTCCCACACACCCAAAACCAGGGTAAAAATAGAGATGTTAAACAACGACCTGCTTAGGGACACGGGGGTATCTTCCAGGGGATGCGGGGGACGCTCGGTTCCAGGGATTTGAGGGGTCCTGGGAGGGACCTGGGGGTTGCTCATGGCGTTGGGGACCCCAGTTCCAGCGGCTCTGGCTGCGCTGGGAGAGGAGGAAGAGCGGGAAGAAAAGGAGGAGCGGGAAGAGACGGAAGAGAAGCAGCGGGAGGAAGAGGAGGGGCACAGGAGAAACGGCAGAAAGAGGAGGAACGATTTTGGAACCACAGGCTTCTCCCGCCTGCTCGCTGAGGCCGCAGTTTCCCCGGGTCCGGCACCATCGCCACCCGAAATCCCGCAGGTGAGCGGGGAGGGGGAGCTCGCCCCAAATCCATCATGGGGGGCTTCGGGAGGCTTTTATTTTGCGTTTCAGGGGATGTTTAGATGTTGGAGGAGCCCAAAGCCGAGCCGGAAATGGCCCTGTCGGGATCTCGGCGGTTCCCGCATTGCGATCGCCCGGTATCGGCGGGGAGGGGGCGATCCCGGAGCCGGGGGACCCCCGGCAGCCTGGAGGGGTGCGGGAGGTTGGTGCTGAGCGGGCTCCGGACCCCCGAGGCTGAAAGGGGCGCTGACTGCTCCAGCTGCCCTTGGGCAGCGCCACCATCAAACGAAACGTGCTCACCCCTTGTTTTTCCTCCCCAAAGCAGGATTTCCCAACCCTCAGCACCGAAGAGGAGAAGGAGGAGGCTGTTAGGACGAGGAGGATGTCCCGGGAGCCGCAGGCAGGTGAGGATGAAGTCAGTGCCCCTTTCCCCCTGTGTCCTGCTCCATCTCCCAGCCCAGCATGGCCCCGGCTGCAGCACAGCCCTGGTGGGATCTCCTTGCCCTTGCCTCTGGCACGGAGGCAAATCCCATCCTGTCCTTGTCCTTCCTCCCCCAGACAAGGAGCTGAGCACGGACAGCAGGGAGGACAAATCCCCGCGGCACAGCCTCGGGCAAGAGGCCGTTTGCAGCGGCTCCACGGCGCAGGAATGCAACGGGGAGGAAAAGCCCCGCAGATCCCGCAGCAGGAGGGGCTGCAAACGCACAGCCCGGGGATCCCAGCAGGAAAGAGCCAGCCCGGGCCGGGGAGGCGGCCGGAGCTCGGAGCTGGGGCTGCGTGAGCAGCTTCACCATGGGGAGAAGCCCCACAAGTGCTCGGAATGTTTTGAGCCACTTGTCTGTGAAGGAAGGACTGTGCAGATTTTGTTTAGTCTGGTTATAAATGTCATACGTTATATATCCTTCACCATTTCCTCGTAAGACCACTTTGCTAATGGATATCTGCACCAGGAAACTTCTGTGGCTAGACAGCCAAAATTTTGCCTTCTTCACTTACAGCCCTTCCTTATAAGACTGTAATTCCTCAGGATTTATGTCATTCCAATATTTGTTTCATTCTCCCCCAGTTGCTGCTCACCAAGGCAGTGATATTTCATTTATTTTAATCTTTCTTCCAGAAATTCCATTTTTCCAAGCAGAACCTTGGTGCTGGTTTTTTTTATTCCCCTGATGTTCATCTCATTTGCCAAGGGAAGGCTAAGGCACTGCTGCCTTATATTCCAAGTGAAAATTATTTTATTAGTGCAGTGCACTGGGCTAAGAGAAGAACTTGTCTTAACCAGAGCTGAACCCCCTTTGCCTTTTAACTTTGGTAACTGTGACATAAGAACTGAAACTGCTGGATCTGGTTAGCTTCTTTAAAAAAAAAAAAAAAAAAAATGAAAGAATTAAATTGAGAAATTTGGGGGTTTTTTGGTCTTGCTGGAACTACTCATATATAAGCACCAGCAGTGTCATGTAACACAGACAAATCTACAAATCTATTTTTTGTGGAAGAACCAGAAAGTCTTTTTTTCAGGAACACGTAGATCAGTTACATGCATTCTCTACTCGTTGTCATTTATAATTTCATGTATAAGGAATTTAAACTCTGAGTTTGCTGCCCTGTGTGGAGGGGAACACTTGGCTGAACAAACCTGACAAAGTGTTACATCAGACCTGGGACAGGCAATTACTAATTATTGAGGGAAATTGCTTCATACATCAGGCAATACATCATGTAATTATTTTAACATTAAAGGGGGAAAGATCAGTTTGGATAGGTGTGCAGCCATATTAATAAATTAATTTTGGGTGCTTCCTGCTCTATTTGCATTAGCTTTTCCTCAGGGGATAAGATTTCTCTTTGAATTTTGTTGAAATACTGTCCAGCACACCTCTGCTTGCAAAGTATTTGACTGGTAAAAGGGAAGGGGAAAGTCAAACATTGGTTATGTATTTTAGCAGTTTTTAAAATCACTTATCGAATTTTTAAAAATTGCAAACAGAATTTGGAGAATTGAAGACTTTGCAAATCTCTCCATAAAACTGTGATTTTCTTTGCATGGCTAATTTTGCTCACTGGAAACTGACTTTTCTGTAAGACAAAATATTTTGCTGGAAGTAGAACATGGATTCTGTGACAGAGTTGAGGGGATAACAAAACAGATAAAACAACATCATGTAGGTCTCTTTTAAGACACAAAAAATATGTCTTTTAGCACTTTTTTGAAACAGGTTTTGCTTTTTTGAACAACTCTACAATCCACTTTTATTTTTTTTGTCAGAAAGAGAGAACAGTCAGGAAAACTCGTGTTTTAAGAAGTTAGATCTGAATTCCTGGATGGATTCTCCTCAGAAAACTGTACTGACAAGAAAGGACATTAATGACCTTTACATAGTGATAAAATTAACTAAATTATTTTATCCTTTCTTCTGTAAATAGGATGTGACTTGGGGCTCATGTTTGTGAGTAGTGCAACTCCACCAAGATTAATATCCCTGCTAAGGAGGATAGACCTGCAATTCCACAGCAGGCAAGGGAGATTCCTTACCAGGGAGGTTCTTGCTTTGTGGCACCTTGGTGCAGCCAAGCTGGGCTCCAGGTGTGACAAGGGACCTCAGAGTTTCCCCTGGGGGTGGCCTGGGGTGGGTGATGCCTGCCCAGCTCCCCAGCACTGCTTTCCACATCTGCCCAGAGCCTGTGTCTGATTTTCCATCTCTTCCACCCTTGGGAATGCAGCCATTTATCCTCCTGCAGCAGGAGGCTCTGCAGCTCTTTTCTCCTGGGGAAGGAGCCCTACACACAGCCCCACAGGCTCCCCCTGCCCCCAGCCCCACACCACAATTTCCCATCATCTTTCTGCCCCTCCCTTCAGCTCTGCTCCCCTTTCATCTCCCATTTCTCCTCCCTCATGGGCTACCTTTGATTTTCAAATGCTCATATTCCAGTCCCTCCTTCTCTGGTGGAAACTTTAACAAATGCACCAACATCTGCTACAGTTAGTCATCACACTTAATGTACAGGATATTCCAGCTGGCTTCACTCTCCTTTTATTATGTATTGGAAAGAGGTTTCATCTGTGCTCCTCTGGCTTGGCCAGACACACACCCAGACTCACCTCCACGTGGTGTGGACACAGCTGGGCTACCATGGGGTGTCCCTTGGCCCCCTGCCCACCTCCCCCAGTCCAGCACGCCACCCGCTCTCCTCTGCCCAGAGTGGGATGTGTTTGGGTTGTGAGGTTCTTCTTTGGGGATTTGTGATGTCCCACAAAGGCAGCCTGAGTTTGGGCAGTGGTAGAGAGGGATACCCACAGTTCAAGCAATTCCTGATGGCTGGAGATGGCACCAGCCTGCAGGGCAAGAGCTCCTGGCTTGGGGTTGGGTATGGAAATTCGTGATGCCTGCAGGTTTTCCAGGCAAATCATAAAAAGCTCACATTAGCAGGAAATCAGACTTTTTCCAAATCTGAGGGTAAACAACCAGCCTCCATCCCTGACCCACGGAAGGTCTCTTCACAAAAGAGACAAAAATGGAAGAACGCCAGCCCAAAGGCCTCATTTCATGGAAAAAAATGAGCCAAAATCACCTCAGACACCATGACAGGGACTTTATCCACAGCAGACTGAGAATACAAAAGCTGCACAATTGCAATGTTGGGAGATGGGGCTGCCCGGAGCATCAGGCAGGTGAGGGGAGAGGAGAACAAAAAAATATCTTAAACTAAATTAAAAAAAAAAAAAGAAAAGATAAAATATAATTTATGAAAAATCTGATGTTTGAGGTTAAAAAGAAAACCGTATGCTTCCCTTTTTCTTCCAGCAAGTGTTCAATGGTTTTCTCACAGCACCGTGGTTAAGCACTGGCAGCCATGGAATGCTGCATGAATTCTGTTCAGAAAAACTAAAGGAAGTTGCCCCAAGATAAGAGCAGAAAGCAAAAAAATTGAAACACAAGAAGGCACTGAGGGTTTAAATAAAGACTTCAAGGTGCACATCCTGACTTGGGGGCCTGGCTGGAGAACAAGCAACTGCAGAGAGTTTGGATGACGTTGTTCCCATCAGGTGTGCACTGAAGAAAAACACAACAGCAACACAGTGAGGCCATGAACACCCCAAAAATGGGCTTGCAGCTGACTTCACACATGATTCCTGTCCTTGGGAGTTTCCAGCCAATTCCCTTTGCAAGGCAAGTGGTTTATTTGCTCTCCTAGATAAATATGGACCCACGTCAAGCACTTGTTCCCCCAACAACACTTTACAAAAGGAGCATTTTTCTCCAGTGTTTGATGGTCCTTAGAACAGAAATAGCAGATGGTTAACACAGTTGTCGGCTTTCTCTAATTGTAGGTGAAATCCCTGGGTCAGGAGGATTTCCAGCTGCTAATGGATTTTCCTCATTTTGGTGTGAAATCAGTGTGTAGAGACTGTGCTGCCAAACTTTGCTCTATGCCTCGGTTTGGGGTCTCTAAATGTTATCCCAGCTAAATAAAAGCTGTGTTTTTCAGTAGATTTGATGGCAAATCTGTATATTCCTGCTAAAAAACAGTTTTCAGTTGTATTTGCCTTCATTGCACAAGAATTTCCCATCTCCTTCAAGGACCAGCAGGTTACAAATTCTTCCCTGTGAGGGTGGGGAAGCCCTGGCACAGCTGCCCAGAGAAGCTGTGGCTGCCCCTGGATCCCTGGAAATGTCCAAGGCCAGGTTGGACAGGACTTGGAGCAACCTGGGATAGTGGAAATCATCCCATACCATGGCAGGCGTGAGACTGGATGGGATTTAAGGTCCTTTCCAACCCAAACCATCCTGAGATTCCATTACAAAATCAAAGACAAGAGTGATGTAAAAGCATCATCTTTAGTTACCAGATACAATTAAACCTGCTGGAAATGAGCAGACAAGAGACAGACTCATAGAATTGTTAAGGCTGGAAAAGCCCTTCAGGATAATCAAGTCCAGCCATCAGTGCAGCACCACCCCCATGTTCACAATCAAACCATGTCCTCAAGTGCCACATCCACATGTGTTTTGACCCTTCCAGGGATGGTGACTGCAACACTGCCCAGTCTGTTTTAATGTTTTACAACACTTCCCATGACAATTTTTTTCCTAATAGCCAATCTAAACTTCCCCTGGCACAACTAGTGGCTTTTTCCCTTTGTCCTGTCCTCTGTTCCCTGGGAGAAAAACCTGACCCCTCTCCTGGGCTGTCCCCTCCTGTCAGGGAGTTGTGCAGACCTAGAAGGTTCCCCTTGAACCTCCTTTTCTTCAGGCTAAAATGTGTGTTGGGTCCCTGTGAGGTCTGGGCTCACACCCTGGATCTGTGCTGGGATTTGGAGGGGTACAAAGGAGGAATTTATTGTCTGAGCTCAGACTGACACATGCAGAACAGAGCTGGAAGAAATCCCATTTCTTTATTCCAGAAGAGTGAGACTGTGGGACAACAAAATGATGGAGCTTATCTATGTGATAGATGAGAAAGAAATCCAAGTGGAATCCATTTAAGGTTGAGCTTGGTACTTCCCATTTGAAATATTGACAATAAGTGGAGGAGTCATTCCGTTTAGAGAGAGTGACATCATCACAAATGGAGCTTGGGATGCCCTCCATAAATTTCCCTGCTTGCTGCAGGTGACAGACATTGTCTTCAAGGAAATGGAGGATGTCCAGAGAAGCTGTAAATAACTTCTGCTCTGCTATAACCACAAAGCTTGACATGACAAAATATAAAAGAAAAGTCATTGGGAAATGGCTGATTTATCCATGAACAATTCTAGATACACTTTCAAAAGAGTAAAAAGTATTTGAAACACATCATGATAAAGATCTTCCAACACAATGAAATTCAAAAGTGAGAATAATTTCCATGTGGCTAAAAAGATACGGGAAAATAAAGAGAATTCCACCAGAAGAAAGATCTATCTGTTCCTGAACTCACCTGTACTATGAACATTGTCTGACACTTGAAATTTGGTGCATGTTCAGCAATCATCCAGTTTATTTTGGAAAATTCAGGATGTTATTGATTCAAGTGTGCTCTAGTAGTGCCTCAGGTGTCTTTATGTGCTTCACTTAATTTCTTGCTTTAATTTGGGCCTGGAATATGCGAATAAACGCAAGGAGAGTTTTATTTTTTACTTCATAGCACACTTGAAAACAGGTTGCTGACTTAATGCTGCTTAGCCAAAATGGATCTATTTCTTAAAGATAATCTTAATATGCTTAGTCTATATCACTACTTCAAGTCTGGTACATGGTAGAGCAAATCACAAGAATATGAAGATTTCCAATTTCTTCTTAAAAATAGGAAGCTGATAAAATGCATGACAAGTGTTGATGTGAATCTGCCACAACACAGGTTGAGTTTAGCCTGGCTCCCCTCTAAAAAGAAACATTAAATTTTGCATAAAAGGAAACCGTGCCCATTTAAAAATATAAAAAGGCTGCAAAATTTAGCACTGTGGCGTGAATTTCTTTTTTTTAATAAAAACAACCCAGTGAGGGTTGGGAGAGTGGCAAACCCACACAGGCTGGGACCACATGACCTCTAAAAGTGGCTCCCAACCCAAACCATTCTGTTCCAGGTCCAGAGGGGCATGGCCAGAACATTTGCTGGTGTAAATCAGCTGCTGATCTGCACCAGCTCCTGCCTCCTCCATGCACTGCCATTGTCTGCATGGACACGCTGTAATTTAAGCCAGCATGTTACTGTAATTAAAAAAATACACCAATGACAGAATTTGACTCAAACCCCGCCATCCTTCATGGTTTACATTTCCTACAGAGGGAGTTAACTGGTAAGATGTACGTGTTTATTGGTTTCCTTCTTTGTGCTTTTACAAGTATTTTTCTCTTTGATGATGTAAACCATATGTCGAGGTACTTTGGAGGATTATTTTATCAGTTTCTCTGCAGTATGACAGAAATACCAGGGCAGAGCCCGTAGGTTTGCACACATCCAGGCCACTAAATCATCCCTCCTTCCTGAGCAGCCCAGCTGCCATATTGATAAATAGTCCTTGTCACATTAATTTAATTCTGAATCACTCTGAGACATCGTTTTGTTACAAATATAAATTTTGTGGTGTAATGGAATGTGTTAAGCCTTTAACAAATGAACATTTAATGGCCGCTCATGAAAAAACATAAATAATCAGGAATAAAATTAGCAGAGTTGGTAATGAGAGGATGGAGCAGCGTGGCCTGGCCCTGGGAGCTGGGACAGGTGGGAGCAGCATCCGTGTTTGCTCCTCCTCCTTGGAGGTTTTGGCAGGGATATAAATGCCTGAACTTGACATGCAAAGCTCTTTTAACAAACTAAAATCTAAAAAATAATCTGCTGCATCATTTTTGGTAATAACTGAAAATACCTGTCCTTCACTTGATTCTTGTCTATTATACTGTACATATTATTCTATATTTTATTATTATACTTTCCAATAGATTCTCTTCTGTTATTGATTTATTATTATTGTATTATTACTTAGGGATATGGTTTAGTAGTGGGCTTGGCTGTGCTGGGTTAATTGTTGGACTTAACAACCTCTGAGGACTCTTCCAACTTAGATGACTCTATGATTCTACAATTCCATGTTGCCTTTCAATTATTCCCTTCCATTGAACCCCGCCAATGTCCCATAGTCAGAACAAAATTAATATTCTCATTTTATATATATAAATACATATACAGGTATTTACTCTCTTTTTCTCTGAATAACCTATATCAATTATTTTTTATTGAATAATTATTATTTTTTATTGAATTCTTGAAGCCAGTTAGAGACATTGGCTTTCCAGCTGCCCCAGCTTTACTGGACTTATCCACACATCATTTTTTGGGGAAGCCACAACCTCAGCGTGCAGGAATGGGGATCCATTGGTCCCTGGGTCAACTGGAGGGCAGGATGTTAAGCACAAAGCTGTTGCCTGATTAGTGGCAGTCACTGGAAAGAAGTTTTAGCATCTGTGACTGTAGGCAGTGTGTGGAATTCAGCCAAAAGGCTCTTTTTAAATATCAAAAAAGTATCCCTAAAATTGCAAGCCTTCAGAGACCACGGTGCTGCACAAAATGCCAAGAAAAACTACACGTAGTGCATAAATCTGGAACAATCACTTACTGCAGCCAGGAGGGGACCCAACGACAAAGCACTTACCTGAATGCTTTTTATTTGCATTAACATTTATTCAGGAATGATCTGAAAGCCTCAGCCACTTTCCTTTATGTGTCTCTGAGAGTCTGTGTGTGTTAAGGGTTCCTGCACAGCTCCTAGGTGGGAATTCCCATCTGTGGGATGGTGGAGTTGGTCAGACTCATCATTCTGGGACAGGAAGAAGGGACAAAAAAGGGGACAAAAGAGAAACCCCTTGGTTTCTCTGCTACTTCTCTTGCCACTTGGGCTGGCAATTTGCATATGGCTGAAGCCATTCCCTGGCCATAAACCCAAACATCTGAATGCAGAGGGGACCCCTCCTGGTTTTTAATTTATAATTATTAAAATTCACATGTGTTTGAGTTGGAAATCACCCTGGTTTTAATACCAACCTCTGTTTGTTTGGTACTGTCCTCCTCTGCACCAATCTATCCAGAAAGGTGGTCTTGGTCCTGGCCCTGGTCCTGACAGTGATCCTGGTCCTGGCCTTGGTCCTGGTCTGGTCCTGGTCCTGGTCCTAGTGAATCCCCTCAGCCCCTGCTCTGTGTTTTCCTAATGGGAAGCATGGGATGGTGATATGTTCTCAAGCTACTCTGTAAATCAGCGAATCTCTCTCCAAAGGTTTTGCTCACGATTTGAAAATCTGACTTGAAGCAATCCCCTTTCCCCCAGGGCACCATATGCAACTCCAATATATTGGTGGCGAAGGAAAATATGCTGTGCTTGGCGTTTACAATTCCCACTCCAATTTAGCAGACAGGTGTTTCTGAGGAACAGTTCATCTGGCAAGGAGAAGGAGGGTCACTGGGGTGGGGATTATTTGTTCCTCCCTCGTATTTTCATTAAGGGGGCAGGCTTGCAAACAATTGGTAGAAGGAATTGCTCTGGGAAATGCTGTCCCCCCACATGAATGGAGGATCAGGAGATGGCAGTGCTTGCTCAGAAAGGGCCCAGCCAAATTTCCTGGTTTTGTATGAAACAGCTCCCTCATTATCAGAGGTGACCAGTGAAGCAGACTGGTTCTGGTGAGCACCAGGATATTGTTCTTCCCCTAAGAAGCAGCCATTTCTTGAGACTTTCTCCAGGATGAGCAACAACTTCACTGGTCCTGAAACTTGTGACTTGCATTCCGTGTCAGCCAGCCAGCAATTTCTTCCTTAGAGAGAAGGAAAAAAAAAAAAAAAAAAAGAAAAGAAAAGAATAAGAATAAAAAAATTCAGCTAAACTAAATGAATCCTTTTCTGAGAGCTAAATATGGTCAGAACATCTGTGACCTCCCCCGACTTCACCCTGGCTGAGCAAGGACAATAGCTGCCATGTGCCACCCTTTGTTGTTGAGCCTGGAAAAGATTCCTAATCCCAGAATAACACACGCGTGCACCCATGCACGTAGGCACACACACAAACACTCACACCAGCACTGCTGGAACTTGGATTTCTCCTCCAACAGGGAAGATCTGGCAGCAGGGCAGCGCTGGAGGGATGAAAGAGCCCCCCCTTTGCTCCATCAAACCCGTGTGTACACCAGGGGTTTCCTTTCGTCTACAGATGTCCATTCCTGGTGTTACAAGGTGCAAATTCTGAGGTTGGGCAGGCGCTGGGAGCTGTGTTCTCATGCTGAAATGCCAGTATGTGGTCCACGTGCCTCTGATCTCCAGAGTTTCCTAGCATGACATCTTTCATCATCATCATCAAGCCGGATACATGTGGCCACCAGATTCCCTTCCAGCGGGAAGATGGGCAGCGTCCTTCACCTCCCTTCTTTCCCCCAGCCTTTCAAGCTGCTCTTTCCCAGCTTTGCGGGGTACCTGGGCTCACAGCACCGAGCCAAAAACTCCTCTGTTAAGGGCTGGAAGGAGGTGGTTGGGGCCAGCAGAGCTCTAACCTCTCCCTGCTCCTTTGAAGGGGACGGGTGAGGGTCTCCCCACCATCCCCTGCTGTTGGCTGGGCTCATCTTGCCCCATGTCAGGAAATTATGGCCTTTTCCTTGTTTTTTTTGGAAGGAAGTGGTTAACTCTTCCTTCACCGCCCCACGATGGGATTCGTTTGCAGCTGCCCTCTTCAATGAAGAGCAGGGCGAGCACAGAGATGGTTTGTGTGGGAGGGAAGCAGGCTCGCCGGGAAGCTGCGGGAGCGGCTGTGCCCGCCCGCGGCGAGGGCCCCCTACCATGGGCACTCCTGTTAAAGCCATCTCGGCCACCCCACTGCTCCTGCTCCCACAGGTGCAGGGTTCCCTGTGTGGGACATCTCCCTCCAGGGCTATCACTTGCGTTCAGGGGATGTTTCTGATTCACATCAAAGTGAAAGCTGCAGCAAGCGTGCGTCAAGTCAGCTTTGGCAGGACTCGTGGCCCTCCCTTTATTTTTTTTTTCCCCCCTTCCTTTTTCTTGTTGCTGCTCAGCCCTGCAGAATGTAATTAGAAATGAGCCATTTATAAAACAAATGTTTCTGGGAGAAACTCCCCTGAACACCCGTGTCATAAAATTATTGAACACAGCGCCTGAGAGCGTTCGGGATCCAAAATTTCCTCGGGGCTCACCCTTATCCATTATTCTGTCACTGCTTCAGCTGGGTGGTGACATTTTACTGGCAGCACCCTGTTCCCCTCCAAAAGAATTTTGTCTTTTGGCTGTTCTGCTCAACCCTTGGTGTCCTCCTCCATCTGCTAAAGCCATGGTGGGGATGCAGTGAGCCTGGGACCACCTGGTTTATCTCCCACTCCCCTTCCCAGCACATCCAAAGTGACAGAGGGGGAGGATGTTCCCTCTCTGCCCACAGAATGGTGGCATTTCAAGGGCTGAGCAGAGCAGAGTGACTTTCCCAACTGGGATGTCCTCTCCTTTTAAAAATGCTCATAACTTTTGCTCAAGGTAAACACTCTGGGGTGGAATGTCCCATATTTCACCCTCCTCTGGGACTGGTTTTGCCCAATGCCTCAGCTCCCACCAGAGCACCATATAACTCGCCAGAATTTCCAACACATTCTACAAAGTGCTTTGAGATCCCTGCCAGCTCCCTCTCCGGTCCTCTGGTGCAGTCCAAGAGGCAAATATTAATCTTAACAGCTATATGCTGGCCGGGCCCTGGTTGCCTAAGAGATTCTCCCTGAATTTATTTATTTGGATTTATTCAAAAGAGCATAAAAAGGAACACTCCTCCCAGACTCCAGGCTCACCAGCCATAAATTACAAAAACAACTACAATGAAACCACCCACAGCACCTCCCGCCCCTGACACGACTGTTTTCCTGCAACACCCAGCTCTGCAGCAGCTGTGTCCAGCTTCCCTGCAAGCCTCAGCATTCCTGCCTGGAGATGTTGGCTGCAGGTGGCCCAAGGATTGGTGCTTTGGGGAGCCCTGTCCTCACTCCTTCTTCAGAGCTGCTGGGGTAGCACTTATGTGAGAAGTGGAAGAAGCTGTTGATGTGATTTCCAGAGGATAGGATGATCCCCCAGCACTTTTAGAAGTCCCCATGGATAAAGCAAGAGGGAATTCACGTGGTTTGGCCAGAGAGACTTCAAGAAGTCCAATCCTTGCAGGTCTTCTCATTCACCAGTCTGTCCAGACACATGGTTAAATAACTTGTTCTTGAAAACCTCCAGTGATGGAGTTTCCACCTACTCCCACACCAGGAATCCTGGTTCTCACCCTTGGAAAAAGTTTCCCAAAGTCTGACCTTAGTCACACTTGCCCTTAGCCTAATCACTTTATCTGCTGGCCCCAGCAGACACAGAGGAGCTGCTTCCTATCTCCCATCCAACGGGGAAATCCAAAATACTTCAAGGCTGTTATCATATTTTCCCTCAGTTTTTTCCTCTCTAGACTAAACAACCCCGAATTTCTCAGTGTCTCCTCACAGGTCATGTTTTCTAGAGCTCTGTTCTCCTTTGTTCTTCCCCTCTGGATCCTCTCCAAGGACTCCACATCTTTTCTCAAGTGTGGTGCCAGAATCTGGATTCAATATCCAGCCGAGGTCTTCCTGGAGCTGTGTGGAGCAGATGGATAGCTTTGCAAGCCTTCCTGCAAGCCTGGTGTGTGTTTTGCTCACAAAAGGCAGAGCAGTGCTGGCTCCCCTTCAGCCCAAGGTACCCTATGCCCTCCTCCAGTACCCCCCAGCCCCAGACAGGGGCTGTTCTTATCAGCAGGGTCCTCTCTGACTGAAGGGGTTTTGGCTCTTTTTGCTGCTTGTGCTAAGCTTTGGCATTTTCAGCAATGTGGGAGCAATCCCTGGAGGTTTGGGTGTCCCAGGGCCATGCTCCTGCTGAGGGAGGGAAGAAGCCTTTAAGCATAATGTCATGGATTCCCATCAAACATTCCTTGGAGCAGCCCTGGCAGAGGGCTGGAACAAGTTGGACTTAAGGTCCCTTCCAACTCAAATCAGCTTTTTGCTTCAAAACACGAAAATACTGGTCCCAAGAGGGTAAGAATTCTCCCAGGCCTTGTTTCCTTCTCAAATCCCAGAGAGATACTATGGCTCCTGGCTTCCTTTTTGAGGTTGTGCTCATCCAGTCCATGTTTTCCATGCCATGCCAACACATCTTAAGGACTGCCTTCAGCCCTGGGATGTGGAGACACCTTGAATTCTGTCTGTTCTTCCCTCCAGGCCTGTGAATGAGGAGTGGTGGGATGGCCACCATTGGGTGGGAACCCTGATCTTTAGTCCCAGATGCCCAGGGAAGTTCCCAGCTTCCAGGGCACAAGATGAACTTGCACTTGCTGTGCTGGACTCCACCACGGTTAGGGACCAAGTTGAAGGTGTCACATGCTGAAGGTGCATAAACTGTAGGTGGCCACAAGGTCTGGAAAATTATGGAACTACAAAATCATTTCAGTAGGAAAATACGTGAAGATCATCAATCCATATAATTATCTGAAAAAAACAAGTTCTGTAGGGCTGAAAGGAGGATCAGAAGGTCCCTAATCTGACAAAAACAAACAAAAAAAAAACAACAACCAGCCCAAACCAAAGCAATTTGGGTAATGATGGCCTTTTGTTCCAGTTTATCCTGCACCAAACTCCATAGATGGCAACTCTGAATATTTCCCAGACCTTCACGGTAGAGCTTGGAACTGTCTCTCTGATTTATTGGTTGTTTCATGACACATGCCTTTCTCCTATATAATCCCAGTGTTTTGCTTATAAGCCATATTGTAACTGTGAATTAATCTTCTTTATTTGAACATCTAGGACAGATTCACACATCATTTCACCATTAACTAGAATAGACTCAGCCTTGCAGATCTTTCAGGTTTCAAGCCTGGCTGTGTTGTTTCAGTTCTTTGCTGCTGCTCATGTTTTGTGGAGAAAAAAAAAAAATTATAAAAAGCCAGACTTTGGGGCTTTCTGTTGCAGCTTGAAGAAGAACACAGGTTATTTCATCACTGGTTGTGAGACATGTGTTACCCGGCTCATTAATTCACAACAGTTCTTGTTTTCTCTGCCTTTTTCATGCTGATGTGATACATTTGTGAAGTCCAGGGCTGTACTGCAAGTGATTAATTTGTAGTAAATTCTAATAAACAGAGATTCCAACAAAAAAGTGTGAAAAATGTAATCACTAAAGTTCTGAAAACTCACATATGACAAAACCCATAAATGCCCCCAGAGCAGTCATTATGGTGAGTTACTAACTAGATTGTACAGCTGCATTTGTCATAATTTCTCATTACATACAGAATAAACCTATCAGGCTGATTTATGGCAGAGGGCTCCACAATATGGGAACTGGGACCTGTGCTGTTCTATGGAAAACCATGAGAAATGTTGTGTCTACTCAAGTGCTGAATGGAAAAGGAAGGAGGGGAGATAGCTGTCATTTGAAGGCACTGGTTCAGGGACCAAGACTTCAGAGAGAAGTCAGGCTTACATCCATGGGATGGCAGGAAGAGATTCTACCAACCTGTCCCAACACTACCAGCAGCACCAGAATGTGCTCTCCACAGGTGGGGGAAGAGAGGAGATAAGAGGTCTTTTCAGGGGACCAAAGTCAGTCATGGGGAAATCATAAAATCCTAGAGTGGTTTGGGTTGGGAGGAAAAAACCATCTTGTTCCAACCCCTGACATGGGTCAGGACAAACTGAACAGCAGAATGCCTGGCTACTCAGGGGATACTCAAGGTTTTTTATTCCACATCTCTGCATCTACCCTGGAGCATCTGGGCCTGTTAGGAAAAGATGGCATCCACCTGACCTCAGACCACAGGCAAAAATATGAGACTCAGCAAGGCAAGGGACATCCCTGCACAGCAGCCCTCTGACAAGAGCAGCAGTGGCCTCCTCTCAATATTCTCCACGGGGCAGCCACCACTGAAGACCATGGTGGCTACACAGATGCTTTTTGCTCTGCAATCCCTTTGTACTCAAAGGTGATGCTGGGAATTGGCAGGTGTGGCTGGCAGGGAACAGGCACTGCTGTTGTGACCTCAGTGTGTTCACTGGTGTCACAATGAAGATTCTGCTCATCCCAGACACTGCCCAGGCCCTTGGCACAGCAAACCTGAACTTGTTGAATGTGCAGCAGACTCTCTGTTGGCAGTGGGAGTTGCACACAGGGAGATTGCTGCCTGCAGCTGCTTACCACCCCCAAAAGAAATATCTCTTTGGAATCAATGTCTTCTTGCAGTGGGACAGCAGAAACAGACACTGCACTGGTGTCCCCAGAGCAGAGACACACGGGCTCCTGCAGCTCTGCATCCCTCACGGCTGATGCTGAGGTTACATCATACCACACTGTGCATCCAAACTGCTCCATGGAGGAGAAAACCACAGGGCTCCTTTCCACAACAGATCCCTACTGAGGGAAAGGTGTTCTGTATTCCTGCACATGGGTGTCCCAAGGAGCACCTGAGTGCACTTGAACACCACATTCCTACTCTTCACTCGAGTGTTCAGGCACAACACGAGTGCCAGTCCCAGCTAACACAGGGGT
>NW_027635772.1:0-62612 GCF_903797595.1 Erithacus rubecula | reverse complement strand
ATACAAAATATAAAAGGGAACTCAATGTTAAGTTGTAACACCTACTACCCAACCACTGGTTATACTGAGCCTGAAATTTTTGAGATTGGACCTTGGGTAATTCGGAAAAACTGGCCAACAGAAAATATTGTTTAATTCGTCATGGTCTTTTAAACAAGTCAAATTGCCAATGCAAACAATGTTTCAGTAATTCAGTCAGCTTGTTCACCTTTTCTTGGCGTGGACAAACAACATGGTTGCAAAACCAGGATGATTCTTTCAAGAAACAAACAAGAGACATAACAGGTGTTGTGGGAACAGGATTGGGAATTTTAAATAGCATTGATTCAGAAGTACTAATGAAAATTAGTTGTCACCACCAGAGACCTGACCAAATTGAAACAACCCCTGCAGTCCTCTTTAACGGCCCTGGGGACACAAGAGTGGTTATTAGCAAACATTTTACTAGATTGGGAAAAGGCAAATGTAAATGATCACAAATTGATAATTGATGCTCTTAGTATTGCTCAAAACAACATCTCCTTAGCCCTCAGCTGTATCCAGGCATAGCTTTGGATGCAAACAGTTGTTGCCTCAATTATAAGGGAGAGGGAAGAAGGCATCTTCCCTACTGAAATCTGGACAATAATTTGGGACAATGCTAATGATTTTGAAAGGAAGTTTCAGTCCTGGTGGAATTTGGTAAACTTTACCTACAACCCCAGCACAAACACAGCCACAGCCTTTGTGCTGACAATACGCAATGCTTCAGTGCATTTGATACACCCATCATTGCATTAGGATTGAATCACCATGGAACTATTCTCTATCCTTTCGAGCATAGAGAATGGGCCTGTCAAATTGGTGAGAAATGGCAAACTGTTAATTTGGAATCTTGTGTTGTTTGGGAGCAACAGGGTTTCATTTGTGAAAGCAATGCCATTGTGGCCCAAGACATCTGTTTAGACACAGAGCAAAATATCTGTCATTTTGAAATACACCTGCAACAGTACATAGGAAATGGATGTGTGTGTGTGTGTGAGAACTGCTTGCAACTTAGTGTTTGTAGAAAATGTAACAGTGAATCTAAAAAATCATTTAAATTTTTGTGTTTGTAGTTTTACCACAATCATGGGCTGTGACTTTTCTATACTGTTCCAGTCATGGCTCATCACCTCTTGCAATCCAGTTTTACACTGATTCATCAGTTAGTGTCTGCTCCCATCGGGATGAACCTCACTTTGATTAAACAATTGCTGCTTCACCAGGACTTAATTGGAATCTTGGAAAAAATCAAGAAAAATGGACAGAAGACCCTGGTGACAGTTCATCACCATGTGAAAGACAAATACATCAGGTTTTAGAAAGGGTAAAAGGGGATGCTGAACTCAGGTGGTGGGATACACTTTTTGGGTGGTCACCTACTGCGACCGGCATCCTAAAAAATTGTGTCATCCCATTGTTGTGCTTTTGATTTTGGTTTTAATCAGTTTTGTTTTGTCAGTCATTTTATACATGCTGAATTGGAGAATGGTAAAACGACTGACACAATTGGCATCAACAATGGAAGCACATAATTTGATCACTGCTCCATATGCTAAAGATACCCCTAAAGTTATTGACACCAGACAAATTACACGAGCAGTGAAAGTCAGGCCTTTAACAGCAAACTGATTAAAATTGTTTGTTAGTAGTTATGATTGGTATGATCAGTTTTAGTAATGTTAAGCTTCTTATTAAAATGTTTTGGAAAATAATCGTTTTAATCATAAAAATATATATAATGGATACTGATTTGTTTTAATTTTAATTGTTTGAATGTTTTTTTATTAATTAATTTGATTCTAATTGTTAGAATTTTAATTGTTTGAATGTTATTTTATTGAATAATTTTGATACTAATTGTTAGAATTTTAATTGTTTGAATGTTATTTCATTGATTTTGTTTTTGATTCTAATTGTTTGAATTTTAATTGTTTGAATTTTAATTGTTTGGATGTTATTTTATTGATTAATTTTGATTGTTTGAAAGTTATTTTAGCTAATATTACTGTGATTTGTTTGAAAAATTATTTTAATCAATTTTGTTGTGATTATTTTGCTTTATTATTTTCCTGTTTATTTTCCTTCCTTTTCCTTTTCCTTTTCCTTTCCTTTTCCTTTTCCTTTTCCTTTTCCTTTTCCTTTCCTTTTCCTTTTCCTTTTCCTTTTCCTTTTCCTTTTCCCTTTTCCCTCTTATACCCGGTTTTTTGTTTTCCCTTTTCCTATTCCCGGGATGTGCTACCAAGGGCGGGTCCTGAAGATGCTACTATGTCACAACATCATGCTGCTGGAGTTTCTCAGCGACGCTCGTTGGTCACGGGGTGATGTGAGAGTCCATCCGAGCCTCTCGTCTGTTTCTGCCCAACGACCCTCGCCTGAGGCCTGCGCTGGCCAGGGATGGGAGGAACGCCAAGTGACTGTTCCGCAGGTGATGCCTACCAGGACTGGTTTCTCATGACAACTAGTCATGGGGTGTTTACTCAACAAAGCTCCCACAGATGACAGAACAATGGACTGGTCAGTATGGGCTGACCCGTGTGTGTTCATGACGACAAAGATGGCCTGATGTGCCTTGAAGCGTCCTGTTTCCACCTGTTCCCCCGCGTAATGAACTCGACATACAATAGTCCATAAATCTTCCCACCTTTTGGCCAGAAGCCACTCGCTTTGGGAAAGGACTATAAAAGTGACTTTCTCAGAGGAGACACCCAAGATCTCCCCAGATGGCAACAGACATCTATTTGGCGTGCTCCACGAGGATTCGTCTGCCACATCTTGGTAACTATAATCCCGACCCCCCTTTCTCTCTCTCTCATCTCTCTCTCTGTCCCACTATTGCATTTCGGTTGGTGCTAAATAAAGTGCATTCTGTAGAAGTAAATTGGTTTTGTCTCCTGCTGTCTTTTGCACTCTGAGATCCATAAAGACCCAGTCACGACTCGCTCTTGAATTGAGCGGACCGTGACATTATTTTGTAGTAGTCGGCAATTGAATTCCTGATACTGGGGGAGTTGGGATTTCTGTGCACTTTGTACTAGGGGAGACCTGTGCCATTCAGCCGCACCCAGCCTGTCAGTGCTGCAAGGACTGAACAGTGTTAGAAAGCAAGAGAGGTGGTATGGGTTCTTCCCGCAATCTGCACACAGACCCAGGTGGATAATCAACTCATTTCAGTAATTGGAGAATTTTTGAAAGGATCTCAGCTGAGCAAAGATGGGACTTGTGTTTTTGTTGTTTGCTGCTTGGTGTAGTTGAGGAGACAACCATTGTGCAACTAAAGAGATCCTCCCCAAGCGGTGTTTGGTCTCCTCAGCCACCTCAGGGATGACAGGGGGTTGTCCCCAGCAGAAGTCTGGGTGACAGTGTTGAACTCGCTGAAGTGGTTTTATCCCCTCACACATAATCGTAACTCAGAGGTTACAGTTGTTGTACAATAATTGTATTTGACTTACTTGGGATCACAAAGAGACAAGTGGTTTTTGTAGTTTAAGTTAGTACCTCCCAAGTAGTGTGTCTCTCCACCCGCTCCAGGGCAGAGAAGGGATTCCCAGTTTCAACTGTGCTTTTTGTGTAACTTTCAGTGTGTCTCCCCTGAGAGTGGTTTTAGTCCCTTTGTAAAATGTCCTGAAAATTATTTTACGCTTTATAGCTAAGTATAATGCCAGACCCTCCCACGGGGGGGAAAGACTGGGCACACAGTAATTGGTTTAATTAGGAAATGTGATTGATTGGATACCTTCTTTGCAACATGAAACGAAATCAAACTGAACAAGAAAAATAAGACTGCACTTTGCTCAGTTCTGGGTGCTTGTCTTTCAGCTGCTGTAGAATCTCGATTTAAACAAGTGAGTGAGGAAAATGCCGTGATAGACTCCTTGCAAAACCTGGTAGAAGCTTTGCAAAAAACTATTACAGAAGGAAAGAAATCAGGTAGAAACTCTGCAAATACCAACTAGAGCAGGAAAGAAATCACAACTATTGCTACAACTATTACATGCCTCACAACATGCAGATACACCCAATGAAACAGAAGAAAAGGAAACATATCACATAAAGTAGATAAACCCACAGAGAGAACTAGTACACGTACAAATAGTGGGGAAAATTGCTGCTCTAAATGAGCCCTCTCGTTAAAACAGAATATAGATACCTGAACGATGAGGATTTTGACCCCCCACATAACCTCCAAAGAAATACCATACACTGCTACTGAATTGGCCAAATTAAAGAAAGAATACTCACGTCTCCCACACGAATCCGAGACCGAGTATGTTTTAGAGTTTCACTCACTGGAGGAGATCAAATTAAATTAAAGTGAACAAGAAGCCAGTGGATACTGGGACCTAGAGTTTTCCTAACAACTGGAAACGCTCGTGTTCTTTGGTCTCTGAACACAGCGTGCAGCCTACTGGGCTGGGGGACTTAGCCCCCTAGAGAGAGGTGATCCTTTAGCCATAATTGGCACCCCAGACCAACTCTTAGAAAACATTCATAAGCTGCCTGTTTGCAAATGATATATGAACGAATACTAAACCCTAGCTATGAGTCACCAATGCAATTACCTGTAAAGCCTGAAATTATGACACCTTTAATTCGGGGTCTCCCTGAATCTCTGTAACCTACAGCAATCCTTCTTCAAAAAACTATAGTGTCTATAACCCCTATAGACAGGCTTGATAAATATCTTGGGCGCCAACGTTCAGGCAGTCAAACTGGTTCTACTGAAACCTCTGGCTTTACGCCTCCTACGACTCCTGCACAACCTTCAAGCACGTACCGGATACTAAAGTACGGACATGGGAGGAAGTCGCAGAGGAATGATTAATTATAACAGAAAATATGGGCCAGTCAAACTTCTAGAAGACAAGCCTGAGAAAACTAGAGGGGTCAGACATATTGTCTCCCCTAATGAAAAGCCAGAAAAGGGGAAACCAGTCCACAACAATCATGCCAGTCGCCAGAAACTTTGATCTTTAGGACTAAAAAGGCAGTGCCACAAGAAATCATGGACGCCTTGTCACATGATAAATTAGCCAAAATAATTTCCAACTGGTACTATCCCAAGCCTGTAATACTAAAGACATCTTACTTACAACCTTCAGGCAATAAGCCAAAACTTTCCCTTCTTGCACAAGTACCAGGCAATGAAGCATTACAACCACAACTGCTGCCAGGTAATAATCATGTGAAACACAGCAACTTCTCCCTCAGCTCCAGGAAAATAAAACACAATCAGCCTAATTTAAACTAGAAACTCTGTCTCTAATCAGTGGGTGCAGGGATGGAGATTACATGTTTTTAAGAAAGCTCACAAGAGACCCAAAAACAGGTGACTTATGATTACTGCAATAGTTGGGCCCAAACGTGTACCAGTAATTTTGTTGTTGACACCGGGGCTCAAATAAGTGCTTTAAAAATGAAGATGCTCAAAAGTGTGGGGTGATCCCCAACAAAAGACAATGCTGTGTTATAAATGCTCTAGGGGTTGCAGTGCCTATGAACATTACTCTAGTAAAAACTCACATTGCCTGGGGATGATAGTTTATTCAAATGGTTGTTGAAGATATCCCAGACAGTTTGCTGGGACTGGATGTACTTGCAGGAAAACAGTGGGAAGACCCAGATGGTTTTTTATGGTCCTTTGAAGCTCCTCGCCTTAATATCAAACTGCTCCAAACCACACCTTCCCTACCATTCAGTAAAATCACTTCTGTAGAACAATACCCTCTGCCATCTGGTGCTAAGGAAGGCATTAAGCCAGTGATTAAAGAATTAAAAGATCAAGGAGTAATTATCAACACTCACAGTCCTTTTAATTCTCCAATTTGGCCGGTTGAAAAAGCCTAGTGGAAAGTGGAGATTGACAATTGATTATCGCGCCTAAATTCTAATACATGCCCCCCTCACAGCAGCAGTTCCAAACTTAGCTGAACTGATATTATCAATTCAAGAAAAGGCTCACACCTTCATGGCTGTAATAGATGTAAAAGACATGTTTTTTATGATACCTATACAGCCAGAAGACATGGATCGTTTTGCTTTCACATGGAAGGACAACAATAACACATTTACTAGGTTACCTCAAGGGTACCAACACTCTCCACCTTAGCCCACCACGCCTTAGCCCAAGAGCTAGAAACCAGCTCTGGCCATTGTGTCCTGCACCTGTGGCCCACCAGCACCTGGCCTGGGCAGTGGCATTTTCCAGCGCTGGAGGGACTGAGAAGAGACTCAGCTGAGCTACCACCCACAGGAGAGAGACTTTCTGAATTTGTCACCTCTTCAGAGCAGCCAGAGATTTGTTGTTTGATATTGTTCATTTTTTTCATGCTGGGCAGTGATTTGCCTGTTGAATAAAAAAGTTTTTTCCACTTCTCTCTGACGAAATTTCTTCCCGAACTGATTGGGGAAGGAGTTGCTTGGGTTTGCTTCCAGGGTGGGGGATGGGACCCTCTGGATTTTTTCCTCCCAAATTTGCCCTAAACCAGGACAGTAAATACCCAAATACCTCATCATTAGTAATGTGCATGAAATGGATGAACGAGATTCCCAGAGTCTCTACCTCCTATCCAGTGAAACCACAGCCAAGGGAAGAGGCTTGGCAGAATCAGGGGGGGAAAGAAGACCCTGCGAGCCTGGTGGCCCATTCGGCAGTGGGCTGATCTCCTGTTGGCATTCTGGCCATTCATACCACTACTCTGATCATTTTGGTGAACCACCTGGCCTCCTGGTAGAGAAGGGAAGGCCTCCCATGCTGGCAACAGGCAGACCATGTGTGAGAGCCCAGTGGGTAGAGCTGGGTTCCATGACCATACCTGGCATGCTGTGGACACAGGGTACACCTGGTCCCCTGTTCCAGTGGGACAACAGGGCCTCCCATCCCAGCAGAGGGCACACCTGCTTCCTGTGATCAGACTTGGCCTGTGGGGGACACAAGAGTTTCCCAGGCCTGGGCTCTGGTGCTGTCCCTGCTGACTGAGTGCCAGAGCGGCTCCCAGCGACACCTGCCACATGTTCCTTCCCCTGCCCTCACCTCCCTGAACCACCAGCACCCACTGCAGTCCATGGTGGCATCAGAGCTGTCTCCAGCCTGTTCAAAAGGAGACAGATCACAAACAGGCACAGGGTGCCCATGGTGACATCTCAAGTCTCTCTGGGCTGCTAAAGAGCACTGAGGTCACATGAGGCCAGTGACTTCATGGTGACATGCCAGACCTCTTTCACCTTCCAAAGACTTGTGAGCTCCCAAGCACTCACCAGAGGACAACAGATGTGTCTCTACATGCCAAGGAGCCCATTTGGCACAGACACTCACCGAGGTTCCATGCTTACATCCCAGTGGTCTCTGTGATCCTAAAGAACACTGAGGTCACGTGCAATCCCAAGGGCTCCATGGTGACATTGCAGCAGTCTCTCATTTGCCAAACCACACTGACCTCACAGGCTCTCACAGGGTCTCAATGGCAACATCACAAGTGTCTCCAGGCTGCTCAGCAGCTGTGATGTCACAGGCACTCACAGGGACTCTAGGGTAACATTCCAGGGGTGTCAAAGGCTGCAAAAGAACCATGAGGTCACACACTGTTACAGGAATTCCACAGGGACATCCCAGGGGGCTCCAGGCTGCTAAAGAAGTGCTTTGCCACAGGCACTCAGAGGGGTTCCATTGTGACAGGCCAGTGGTTGCCACGCTCCTAAGGAACACGGAGATCACAGGCAGTGACAGCAGCTCTGTCCTGACATCCCTCGTGTCACCACCCTGCCAAAGAACTCTGATGTCACTGGCACTGACAAGGGCTCCATGGTGACATCCCAGGTTTCTATGAACTACTAAAGAGCACTCAAGTCAAAAGCCCTCCCAAGGACTCCATCCTCACATCCCAGAGGGAGACAGGTTTTTAAAGAGCCCTGAGCTCACCTGCACTCACAGGCTTCCACTGTGACATCGCAGGGCTCTCTGGGGCTTCTAAGGAACCAGGAGGTCCCTGGCAGTGACAGGCACTCCGTGGCCACATCCTAGAAGAATCTGGGCTGCCAAAGAGAGGTCAGGAGCAGTCACAGGTACTCCATGGTGTGAAAGGTAAGATTCACTTTGCTAGTAAATTTCAAAACGTTTAATAATAGACAGTAAGAGACAAACAATAAAGCCAAAGGTTATAAAGGTCAGGTGCTTGACATCCAGCCAAGAGCATACACTAACTCAGAAAACATGCATCAACGTATTGCATACTCCTAGAGCTTCATGCACTATTCAACCCGTAAATCAACTTTTTTAAACTTTTTATTTTTAACTTTTTTTTTTTCTCCTTGTGGCTCATGCTCTTTCTTGTCAGCGCATTCCCAGATAATGAAGATCAATAAATTCCTTCCCTGTACTTCTGGTGTTAGTCACCCCTGTGTTCATCCAGACAGGAAAATCCAAGAATTTCCTGAATATCTTTTTACCATTCTCCGAGTTAGTTACATGAGCAAAAGCTTTTTACATGACCATGTTATAGTCCAAGAAATACAGATATTTATTACATTACTAGTTTGAAGTTTTGGTAAGAGCAGAACTTAAAGAAACTATATTCATACAGCAAAGTTTTGCAACATTATACACATAGCATTCATTTTAATACTTGCGAAAAGCCAATAATATAATATGGAATTATAACAACGGTGACATCACAAGGGCCTTTAATGTTCCTCCCCTCTCAGTCACCCTCAGCACGCCCCACTGCTCCCGGCAAGGGAAGGATGGAGTCTTTAGGAGCCGCCGGAGCTCCTGCCCCGTCCCTGCACGGGCAGCAGCGTGAGACCCTAAACCCGGTGTGCGGGACTCTGAACCCGCCGTGCCCCTGCCCCGCCTGCCGCCTCCATTTCTGCATCGCTCCCTCGCCCCGCTGCGCTCCCGCTCGCCCGGGCTGGAGAAGCAGCGGGGGAGGCGTGGGAAAAGCGCCATCAAACAAAACTCCAAGCGACCCGCACAGAAATCTTGGCAGAGAGACACCGGGCAGGGCCCCGCCATCGCCCGCAGCCCGTGCCCGGCCGCACCGTGCCCGGCCCCGCTGCTCGCCCAGCGCAGCCTCCTCCTCTCCCGCCATCGCCCGCAGCCCGTGCCCGGCCGCACCGTGCCCGGCCCCGCTGCTCGCCCAGCGCAGCCTCCTCCTCTCTCGCCATCGCCCGCAGCCCGTGCCCGGCCGCACCGTGCCCGGCCCCGCTGCTCGCCCAGCGCAGCCTCCTCCTCTCCCGCCGCCGCCCGGGGCCCTCACGCTCGGCTGCCGCCGGGGGGAAAAGCCCTTCCCGTGCTGCCCCGCGCCACCGCCGAGCCTGAGGGAGCCTGAGGGGCTGCGCGGGCAGCGAGGGGAAAACAGAAGGAAAAAAAGAAATCAGAAACAAAAAGCGGCCTGGCAGTGGCGGAAAAGGGAGACTAACAACTACCACACTCTTGCCTAAGACTCCTGCCCATAGCCGCAGCTCCGCCTCCCGCGCCGAAAAATAAAACGCCCCGCAGCAGAAACACAAAATTCCCTCCCCTCAGAGCGCAGAGCCAAAGCCGAAAGCCGCCAAGGGCGCCCGGCCCTGCGCTGCCGCGGCGGGCGGGGGAACTCGGGCCGGGCCGGTCGCTTCGGGCCGGGCTCTGGGGGCAGCGGGGCCGGGACGGCGCAGTATTTCTCTGAATATTCAGGAGAAGCCAATCCCACAACATGTGTTTGTAGTAGCGGCAGAGCCGCAGCGCCCAGCGCTCCCCACTCCCACCCCACCTGCGCCACCCCCTCGCATCCAGCGACCCCCGGGAGCGGAACTGGGGCTCGGGGGGAGGGGGACGGCACGGACGGATCTGCACTGGGGGCCCCGAGCCCCCTGCCCAGCCCTGTGAAGCGCGGAAAAACTCTCTATACCGCACAAAATAAGGTATAAGAGTAGGTATGTATTTATTCAGCGCTCAGGGGGATAACTCCTCCAAAACCACGCACACCTTTGGCGACCTGCACCTCTCTTTTTATTCTCTACAAACTACAATTGCACAATACACCTAATACATATTCATTGCCTGCTCTGCTTCATACTACAATTAGCTACACGCCTCTTTCTGCTCCACACGGCTCCTTGGGAAAAAGGAAACAAGTGTTCCTCTCAGTTGAACATTTCATCTTGTCTCCTGGCACATATTCTTTTTACTCCTTTGCTCATCTTCTGGACTTTGATACCAGTTTTCCTGGGTTCAGGGATCTGGAGAATCCCCCTTATCCTGTGATGCCTTTGTCCTTGCATCCTGTTCGCCCACCCCAGCTCTTTATCTTATCCTGCAGCCTTGCTCTCCCCCGTTCTTGTAAGCACCATAAATTCCAGCAAACATAAAGGTTTGTCAGCCCCCTTCTAGTCCAAGCATTTCTCGATGCTCGATTCCTAACTCTCAGTTGCTCTGTCTCCCTGCAGGCTCAGGGGGTGCTGCCCCCTCCCCAACAGCCGCTGCTGCGGCGGCCGTGGGGCACAGGGGGTGGCAAAGGGGGGTCCGGGATGCGAGCGGGGCAGCAGCGGGAGGAAGAGGAGGAGAGGGGAAGGGGAAAAGAGAGGAAGGGGAGGAGCAGGAGCAGGAGAGGATCAGCGGGCGCCGGCGGAGAATCGCGGTGCTGCAGGGCGAGCCCGCTGAGCCCGCAGCTCCGCTGGCCCCGGCAGCATCGCATTCCTGCATCCCGCGGGTGAGCGCGGAGGGGAAGCTCGGCCCGGGGCTATCGCGGCAGCTCCGGCACGGCTGGTTGGGTTTCGGATTCTTGGGGGATGAGGGTTGGTGTTTGTGCCTCGCAGATTCGGGAATCGAGTCCCAAATGTATTTGGGTGTCCGTGGGAGAGGTATTGTTTTATTGATGTGAGGAGGGGATGTTTCTGGCTCTTGCAGGAATCCAAAGCTGAGCCGTAAATGCTCCTTGGGGGAATTTGGAGGGGCCCACGTGGCGATGGCCCGGTCCCGGCGGGGCGGGACATCGGTTTTGGGGATCCCCGGGAGAGGCGGGGGATGAAAGGCGGGAGCCCCGGCGTGGGGAGAGGGGCGACAGCAGAGCTGGGGGACCCCCGCCAGCCTGGAGGGGAGGTGGAGCCGGGAGATGAGTGGGGTGCGGGCCCCCCGAGCCTGGAAGGGCTGGCAGGGAACGGGGGAAGCCCTGAGTGCCTGAAGTGGGAGGACCCGAGTCAGAATCAGGACAGGATGAGCCCTGGGACCCACAAAACTCCCTCAGCGTGCCTGAGCAAGAGCCAGGAGAGGGGGAATCCCCAGAAGCCATAAGCCCCCAACAGCTCTGAGAACAGGGACCTCCATAACACCAAAGTGAAGACAGTGCAAACAAGGATCTCCTGGGAGAGTGTTTTTGGGCTCCTTAGTGATTTTTGGAGTTTTTTATGGACACCAGACAACCTGGGCATTTCTAGAGATGCACTCAGACAGCAGGACCTTCAAAGCCATATCACTCATGTCGTTTTTCCCCCAAACTAAGATTTTCCATTCCCAAGTCTTATCCAGGTGGAGGAAAAGGCTGTGAGGAAGAAGAAAATGCCCCGGGACAGCCAGGCAGGTGAGGAGGAAGTCACTGCCCCTTTCCCCCTCTGTTCTACTGGGGAGGATTGAGGGCATCTCCTTCTCCTTCCCTCTGGCACAGAGGCAAATCCCATCCTCTCCTTGTCCTTCCTCCCCCAGACCAGGAGCTGAGGACGGAGACCAGGGAGGACAAATCCCCACAGCAGAACCTCGTGGAAGAGGCCGTTTGGAGCGACTCCACAGCACAGGAATCCAACAGGGAGGAAAAGCCATGGAGATCCCGCACCAGGAACAGCTGCAAACGCAGATCATGGGGATCTGAGGAGGAAAGACCCAACCTGGGCCAGGCAGGCAGCCAGAGATGTGGCCAGAGCTCTGAGCTGAGGGTCCATGAGCAGCTTCATGATGGCAAAAAGCCCCTTCAGTGTTTGGAATGTGGGAAGAGTTTCTGCACGAGCTCCAGCCTGGTCCGGCACCAGAAGATCCACACCGGGCAACAGCCCTACGAGTGTGGGGAATGTGGGAAGAGATTCAGAAACACTTCCAACCTGATCCGGCACCTGACAGTGCACACTGGGGAACAGCCCTATGAGTGTGGGGAATGTGGGAAGAGATTCCGCAGCAGCTTGTCTTTGATCCACCACCAGATGATCCACACCAGGGAACGTCCGTACGAGTGTGGGGAATGTGGGAAGGGATTCAGAAACACCTCTGACCTAATCTGGCACCTCACAGTGCACACTGGGGAACAGCCCTACCAGTGTGGGGAATGTGGGAAGGGATTCAGCTGCAGCTACCACCTGATCGTCCACCAGAGGATCCACACTGGGGAACAGCCCTACGAGTGTGGGGAATGTGGGAAGGGATTCAGAGACACCTCTGACCTGACCCCGCCACCAGAGAGTGCACACCAGAGAAAGGCCCTATGAGTGTGGGGAATGCGGGAAGGGCTTCAGCTGCAGCTCCCGTCTGAACGTCCACCAGAGGACCCACACTGGGGAACAGCCCTACCAGTGTGGGGAATGTGGGAAGAGCTTCAGCCAGAGCTCCAGTTTAATCTACCACCAGAGGATCCACACTGGGGAGCGGCCCTACGAGTGTGGGGAATGTGGGAAGGGATTCAGCTGCCGCAATAGCCTGAATGTCCACCAAAGGATCCACACTGGGGAACGGCCCTACGTGTGTGGGGAATGTGGGAAGGGCTTCAGTGTCAGCTCCCACCTGATCTGCCACCAGAGGACCCACACTGGGGAATGGCCCTTCAAGTGTGGGGAATGTGGGAAGAGCTTCAACCAGAGCTCCAGTTTGCACTACCACCAGAGGATCCACACTGGGGAATCGCCCTACAAGTGTGGGGAATGTGGGATGGGCTTCAGGACACACACCCAACTCACCCACCACCAGAGGACCCACACTGCGGATCGGCCCTACGAGTGTGGGGAATGTGGGAAGGGATTCAGAATGTACTCCCAACTCACCCACCACCAGAGGATCCACAGTGGGGTACGACCCTATGTGTGTGGGGAATGTGGGAAGAGCTTCCGTGACAGTTCTCGCCTGATCATACACCAGGCAATGCACGCTGGGGAATGCCCCTGCACGTACTCAGAATGTGGGAAGGGCTTCAGCCAGAGATGCAACCTTATTGTCCACCAGAGGATCCACACTGGGGAGAAGCTGTATGAGTGTCCTGAGTGTGGGAGGAGGTTTCAGCAGAGATCCCATCTGCTCAGGCATCAGCAGATTCACACACAGGAGAGGCCCTTCACCTGCCCTGACTGTGGGAAGTGATTTAAGAAAAACTCCACCCTCATCCCCCACCAGTGGATCCACACCAGGGAGAGCCCCTAACAGTGTCCCCAGTGTGTCTCCCAGAACTCTACCGTGACCCAGCACCAATGGGGGCACTGGTAAGGGAAGCTCTGTGAGTGCCCCGCGTGTGGGAAGAGGCTCCTGCGCTGCTCCAGCTCCATCCCCTCTGTTGGGCCCCATTGGATGCTCTCCAGTGACCCTCGTTGGGCAGAGCCTTGGTGATACATGGTCCTGGTGATCCTTGTTGGGAGCTCACCTGGCTGGTGGTCTCCACATCTTCCTGGCTTGGGAGAATGGATTTTACTTTCCACCCCAAAAAATTTTGGCTTTTGCATCCAATTATTTCATCTCGTGGCATCAAGGAATACTGGATGGTCTTGGACGTATTTTCCAACCTAAATGCTTCCATGATTCTAATTCTGTCTGGGCCACATGCATCTTCCACAGCCATATCGTGATGAACTGGGGCAGAAAACCAAGATTTTGGAGACAGTGGAGTGCAAAGGCCTCTAAAAAAGGTTCTGTCACTCACCCAAGCCCATGCATGCTCAGTCAGTATGGTCAGGTAAATCCTTTTATTTGGGCCTTGATTTTCTTTCATTTTTCATCATCCCTTCACCCAACATTGGGGTAAAAATAAAGACATTGAACTATGACATGGACGTGGACATTATGGGTTGTGGATGGGGACATGGTGGGGACTGGGACATGGATATGCACATGGGCATGGATATGGATATGGACATGGACATGGATACGGATATGGATATGGATATGGACATGGATATGGACATGGACATGGACATGGACATGGACATGGATATGGATATGGGTGTGAATAGGCCTGTGGATGGAGCTATAGGGCATGGTGGGTCACAGACTCAGGTGGTGACATAGAGGTGTATCCCATGGATGTGGACATGGAGGACAAGGGATGGCTTTTATCACCATGTGAAAAATGTGGCTCACTTTCCTGGTAAATTTTAAAAGTTTAATAAAAGGCAATAAGAGACAAACAATAAAACAAAGTTTATAACAGCTGGGTGCATGACAGTCAGCCAAGGGCACACACTAACTCAGAAAACACTTTGTTAAGTGCATGAACATGTTGCATATTCATAGGTCTTCATGCGTCATTCAAACTCACCCCCTCAACCTGTAAATCATCTTTTTTTTTCTTTTTTTTTTCCTTTTTTTTTTTTTTTTTTTCCTTGTGGCTCTTTCCTGTCAGCACACTCCCTGATAACAGAGATCAATAAATTCCTTCCCTGGAGTTCTGGTGTTCATCACCCCTGTGCTCATCCAGACAGGATAATCCAAGAATGTGAAGAATTTCCTAATTATCTTTTTCCCATTCAAGAAACTATATTAATACAGCAAAGTTTTCCAATGTTACACATACAACATTCATTTTAATATCTGTGAAAAGCCAATAATATAATATGTACTTATAACATCACACTTGCAGAGAAAGCTATCAATTAAAAATGGGGCCAGGAAAAAACTTGGTTGTGATAAAGGCCATCCCTTGGGGCCCTCTAAACAAAGAAGCCCCTTGGAGCTGTGCTGGCTGCAGCAGGGTGAGCAGCACAGTCCCTGTGAGTGGGGCTCTGTGAGCTGGGAACTCTCCTGATTGCTGCACTCAGAGGGACCCTGCAGACACAGCAGTGTCACCAGAATGACCCAAAACTGCTCTGGTGGGGACAGGAATGTCACTGGGACCCCCGAGCACCAACATACACCTCAAATGGGGTGCCTGGTGGGCACCCTGAAAGGACAGCAGTGTCACTGGGACCCCCAACCAGGGACTGTGCAAGGACAGCAGTGTCACTGGGACCCCCAACCAGGGACTGCAGGGACAGCAGTGTCACTGGGACCCCCAACCAGGGACTCTGCAAGGACAGCAGTGTCACTGGGACCCCCAACCAGGGACAGCAGTGTCACTGGGACCCCCAACCAGGGACTGCAGGGACAGCAGTGTCACTGGGACCCCCAACCAGGGACTCTGCAAGGACAGCAGTGTCACTGGGACCCCCAACCAAGGACTGCAGGGACAGCAGTGTCACTGGGACCCCTCCTACTCCACAACTCTCCCCACCGAGTCTGTCACCACTGTCACAACTGCAGCACTCTCTACAACTCCCCGGAAGGAGGCTGTAACCAGATGGGGGCTGCTGTCTTCTCCCAGGCAACCACTGACAGAAGGAGACTACACAGTCTTAAGCTAGGAAAAAATTCTTTACTGAAAGGGTGATTGGGCATTCGAAGGGGCTACTCAGGGAGGTGGTAGAGTCACCACTCCTAGAGGTGTATGAAAATAGACTGGATGTGGCACTCAGTGCCATGGTTTAGTTGATAAGGTGCTGTTAGGTCATAGGTGTGACTTGATGATCTCAGAGGTCTTTTCCAACTCAGTTAATTCTGTGAACTGTGAACTGCGACTTTGCCTCTCCTGTGGAAGGGGAGGAGCCTCTTCCATAACAGCCCCTGGAGGAGGGGACAGGGACAGTTCTGTGCCACCCCCAGGACCAGCACCCTTGGCGGGGGAGGGAGTCATGGGTAGGGGGTGCCCAGCTTGAGATTGATGAACTGGGAGGTTGGGGAGTGGAGTCTCATTTTAGGGCTTCTTGCAGCCCCCCAGGGCATCCTCCCATCTGGGTCTGGAGGGGGCCAGAGCCAGCACAGCCAGTACCCCCAGACCACCCCTCTTTCCCTGGGAAACATCCCCCAAAGGTGCCAAATCCTGCTGGGATCTGGTGCAGCCAAGCTTTGGGTAGGCAAAGGGGGGTTCAGGGAGACCAAGGGACAGAGGGGTTCATCCTGCTCCTGGTTCAGTGCCCAGTGCTGATGCCCAGCCCCAGTATCCAGCCTTAGTGTCTAGCCTCAGTGCCCAGTTCTGGTGTCCATTCCCAGTGTCCAGCCCCGGTGCTGATGTCCAGTGCCTGTGTCCAGCCTCAGTGCCCATCCCAGCTGTCCAGTCCAACTGTCCAGTCCCCAGTGTCACTGCCCAGTCCTCGTGTCCAGCCCCACTGTCCAGCCCCAGTCCCAGTTCCCAGGCTCATTTCCCAGCCATGATTCCAAGCACTTATCCAGTCCCACCCTTGTCCCAGTTGGGTGCCAGCACCGATAACAGCTGTGTGCCAGATGTGTGCCAGATATGTGCCAGTGTCACCCCCCATCCTGGGGGACAAGGGCAGCCATCAGCAGGGCCCAGGGCTGGGCAATGTCACACCAGTCCTGGAGGGAGCTGAAGGTTTTAACCCTGGAGCAACAGCAAGAAGGGTGCAGTAATGGGGACAATGACAGAACGAGGCAGCCATGCACAGTTTGGTGTGGGGCCTGGGGCATGGCATGGGGCATGGTGTGAAGTGTGGCATGAGATGGCACAGGGCACAGGACAGGGGACATGACCCTGGAGCACAGCACAGGGCACAGTCAGCCCCAGCACCACCCCGAGCCCCCTCCCACCGGCCCCACTGGGACACCCACCCCTGGCAGAGGAGCTCGGTCAGGAGCTGCCCCTGCCTGGCACTGAGGCCCCGGGGGGGGTCCCGGGGGTGCTCACCCAGCACTGCCTGCCACTCCAGGCTGCTGCAGACCCTGAGTGCCTGCCCCAGTGCCATGGTGGTGACAGGGGAGCCACCCCAGGGGACTCGAGGGACACCCTGGTGTCTGTCACAGAGTCCATGTGGCATGGTGGACACCCGTGGGGATGCCAGGGGAGACAGAGGTGGGCAGGGAGTGGGGGCATATGGGGGGAAGGGAGGGGCACAGACACCCAAAAATGCATCAAAGCCATGGGGAGGGCTCCCAAAATTATGGGAAAGGACCAAAATCTGAACAACGCACATAAAACTGGGGAAAGAACCCAAAATGGGGGAAAATGAGCCAGAAAAAGAGGAAAGGACCCCAAACAGGGTTAAAGGATCCAAAAGAGGCAGAAAAGACCCAAATCAAGGAGAAAGGACACACAACCAGAGGTCAAAGAGTCGTGGGGTGTCATTGGGTGCCCCTGTCTGTGCCGGGACAGACACAGATGCTCAGTGCAAGGAACAGCCACGGGAACATGTGTGCTAAAAATGAGGTCCACTTTCCTGGTAAATTTTAAAAGGTTTAATAAAGGAAAATAAGAGACAAAGAATAAAGCAAAAGGTTATAACGGCCGGGTGCTTGACATTCAGCAAAAAGCACACACTAACTAAGAAAACACTTTGTTAAATGCATCAACCTGTTGCATATTCATAGACCTTCATGCATTATTCAAAATCACCCCCCCCCAACCTCCCAATCTGTAAAACAACTTTTTTTTTTTTTTTTTTTCCCTCTTTGTCTCCTTGTCAGCGCACTCGCTGATAATGGAAATCAATTAATTCCTTCCCTGGAGTTCTGGTGTTGTCACCCGTCTTCATCCAGATGGATTAATCCAAGATTGTGAAGAAAATCCCGATTATCCTTTTACCATTCTCTCGAGTTAGTTACATGAACAAAAGCTTTACATCACTATGTTGTAGTCCAAGAAAAATAGATATGTATCACACTGTTATTTCTAAGGTTTGTTAATAGCAGAACAAAAAGAAACTATATTCACCCAGCAAAGTTTTCCAACACTATACACATAGCATTCATTGTAATATTTGCGAAAAGCCAATAATGTAATATGTACCTATAACACTATGGGACACGGGAACTCCCTGTGGGACACGGGGACATCCGACGGGACACGGCCCCGGGACCTCGGGGACTTGGATCCCGCGAGGGGGGGCAGGAGCAGGGGACACACGGGGAGGGACAGGGACGCACGGAAGGGAGCAGGGTCACACGGGGGAGAGGGGGATGGGGACACACGGGGAGGGACAGGGACGCACGGAAGGGAGCAGGGTCACACGGGGGAGAGGGGGATGGGGACACACGGGGAGGGACAGGGACGCACGGAAGGGAGCAGGGTCACACGGGGGAGAGGGGGATGGGGACACTCGGAGCGGACAGAGACACACAGAGGGACAGAGGGACAGGGACACACAGGTGGGGGGGACAGGGTGGGGGGCAAGGACACACACAGGGAGACGGGGACACACCCCGTGGGGGGCAGGGGCGGGGACACGATGTCACCAGGACGCGCACTGGGACAAAAGCCGGATGCGGTGACACCCAGCGCGAGGCCGCCGCGTGACCCGCGGGTGACACCGCCCCGCCCGACCCTTGTCCTGTCCCCAGCCTGTCCCCAGGAGCGGCTCCATGGCGGTGGCCGCCGCGCTGGGTTCTCTGGCCGTGGTGGCCCTGGGCACCTTCTTGGTGGCCCTGCTGCTGCGGTGGCTCTGGGATGCGCTGCTGGCTGTCACCCGATTCCGGGCCACTTGTCGCCAGCTGAACAAATTCCCCACCCCGCCATGGCGCAATTGGTTGCTGGGACACACTGGCATGGTGAGGGGACAGGGGTGACACCTGCGGGGACAGCGGGATCAAGGCTGGAGGCACCTGCAAAGAAACAATGGGGACAGGGTGGTGACACCTGTGATGGGACAGAAGGAATGATTGGGGTGGTGGCACTTGGGAGGACAATGAGGACAGGGTGGTGGCACTTGGGAGGACAGTGAGGATGGGGTGGTGGCACTGGCAAAGGGACAGTGGGGACAGACACACTTGTCCCCAAGGCTGGCAGTGCTCTGAGGGCACACGTGTCCCTAAGCTTGTGCATGTCCCCAATGACACACATGTCCCCTGTTGTCCCCAGGGCCAGAGCACAGAGCAGGGCCTGCAGCAGGTGGATGCCTTGGTGGCCCAGTACCGTCATGGCTGCCTCTGGTGGGGACTTCCCTGGCTGCCCATCCTGCGCCTCTTCCACCCCAGCACCCTCCGGCCACTCCTCAGTGCCTCAGGTAGGACACGAGACACCAGATGGGTCCCCAGGGCCACCCATGGGTGTCACTGCACCTGGCACAGAGACCTGGCAGTGCCCAGGCGGTGGCCACCAGCCCAACCCCACAGGTCCCCAGAGGTGTCACCATGGCCAGGCCAAACACCACCCCAGAGTGGCCACCAACCTGTCCCTGAGGTTCCCTAAGGCCAGCCAAAGGTGTCACCCTGTCCAGCCTCTGGTTGTCCCACAACCCTCATGCTCGGTTGGCTGTGGGTGCCGGGAGAGGGTCCCCACTGTGGGTTAAGGGGTGCAGACAGGGTGCCTCATCCCAGTGTCCCCACCCGGGGGACCCCAGTGTCCCCACCCCAGTGAATCCCTGCCCACCCCATCCTTGTGTGTTACAGCTTTCGTGGCCCCCAAGGATAAAACTTTCTATGGCTTCCTCAAGCCCTGGCTTGGTAAGTGGAGGGGGTTGGGTGGGGACAGCACTTCTGGGTGTCACACGGGTCGGGACAGCACCTCCGGGTGTCACACGGTTGGGGACAGCAGCCCTGGGTGCCCCTGATGGTGTCGTAGGGGAGGACACAGCAAGTTTTGGGGACAGAACCATTGGGCACCCGCAGTGGATCCGGGTGTGTCACAGGGGCAGTGGGTGACCCGGACACACTCTGGGTGCCCCCAGGATGTACCCGGGTGTGTCACAAGGGCAGTGGAGGGCAGGGACACCCCCTGGGTGCCTTGGGCCGACCCCACTGTTCCCTCCCCAGGGGAGGGGCTGCTGCTGAGCAGTGGGCAGCGCTGGGCGCGGCACCGGCGGCTCCTGACCCCCGCCTTCCACGGGGATGTTCTCCGGGCTTACCTGGGAATCTTCAACCAGAGCACCCGCGTGCTGCTCGTGAGAGATCCGAGTCCCCACTGCACCCCAAATCCTGACCTACACCCCAAATCCTGACCTACACCCCAAATCATAAGTGCTGCACCCTACATCCTGACTTCTGCCCCTAACTCTGACCTGCATCCCAAACCCTAAGTCCTACACCCAAAATTCTGTCCTGCACCCCAAATCCTGACCTACACTCCAAACTTTACCCGCATCCCAAACTCTGAGTCCTGCACACAAAATTCTGTCCTGCATCCATTGCTGCACCCTAAGTCCTGTCCTAAACCCCAAATCCTGTCCTGTCCCATACCCCAAACCTGCCCCCAAACCCAACTCCACCTCTTGTTCATCACCACATCCCTGTCCCACACCCCCACCCCAATTCTTGCCCCTCTACCACCCTGTCCCACCCCTCAATTTATCCCCTGCCCCTGTTCCTGTTCAGTCCCTGACCCCATCCATCCCCCCAGGACAAGTGGGGGGCAGCAGCAGCGGCCGCTGCTGGGGGGCCGCTGGAGATGGAGGTGCTGCAGCCCCTGAGCCTCCTCACCCTGGACACGCTCCAGAAGTGCATCTTCAACCATGAGAGCCACTGCCAGGAGTGAGTGCCACCTGTCTCCACTGGCCATCCTGGGGGCTGTGGTGATCCCACCATTGTCCCTGCTGGCCATCCTGGGAGCCATGGTGACCCCACCATCGTCCCTGTTGGCCATGCTGGTGGCCCCAATGGCCCTGCCATGGTCTCTGTTGGCCATGTGGCCCCAATGGCCCTGCCATTGTCTCTGTTGGCCGTGCTGGTGGCCCCAATGGCCCTGCCATTGTCTCTGTTGGCCATGCTGGTGGCCCTAATGGCCCTGCCATGGTCTCTGCTGGCCATGCTGGTGGCCCCAATGGCCCTGCCATGGTCTCTGCTGGCCATGCTGGTGGCCCCAATGTCTCTCAGTGTCCCTGGTTCCCACAGGCGGCCCAGCGAGTACATCCAGGCCATCCTGGAGCTGAGCTCATTGGTGGTCCGGCGCCAGCTCCAGCCACTTCTCCACCCATGGTGGCTGTACAGGCTCTCCTCTGATGGCCGGCGCTTCGCCCGCGCCTGCGCCACTGTCCACGCCTTCACCGCTGACGTGGTGCAGTGCCGGCGCCGTGAACTCGCCCGCCTGGGCCACCAGGCCTGGCTGAATGGCCACCGGGGACGCAGCATGGACTTCATCGACCTCCTGCTGCTCACCAAGGTGGGCGTGGGGTGGTGGTCAGGGGGACATGGAGGTGGTTGAGAGGGTGGTGGTGGCCATGGGGAGATGATGGTGGCCATAGGGTGGTGGCCATGGAGGATGGTGGTCAAGGGGGTGGTGGTGGCCATGGAAGGATTGGCCATAGACCGGTGGCCACAGGCAACAGTGGTGGCCATTGACACCATTGACCATAGAGCTGGTAGCCAGTGGGATAGTGGTGTCTGTAGGGTGGTGGCCATGGAAGGGATTTGGCCATAGACCGGTGGCCCCAGGTGGCCCCAGGCTCACCTTGACTCCCGCAGGACGAGGACGGCCACACCCTGTCAGACGAGGACATCACGGCCGAGGCTGACACCTTTGTGTTTGAGGGTGAGCACGAGCTCCCAGGTGCCACTGGGGCAGAGCCACTCCAGTGTCCCCTCACTCATCCCATGTCACCACAGGCCATGACACCACGGCCAGTGGCCTGGCATGGCTCTTCTATAACCTGGCTGGCCACCCTGAGCACCAGGAGTGGTGCCGCCGAGAAGTCCAGGAGCTCCTAGCTGGCCGGGACACTGCAGACATTGAATGGTGAGATGTCCCCAGGGCCACCCCTGGCTGTTTGGCCAGGGAACACGGTGTCACTCCTGCTTGTCCCCAGGGAGGACCTGTCCCAGCTGCCCTTCACCACCATGTGCATAAAGGAGAGCCTGCGGCTGCACCCTCCTGTCACTGCTGTGTCCCGGCGCTGCACCGAGGACGTCCCCCTGCGTGACGGCCGTGTCATCCCCAAGGGTATGGCGTGGCCAGTGTGTCCCCAGTGTCACCACCCACTGCTGTCACCTGCTGTCCCTAAAGTGGCCATTCCCATCCTACCAGGGGTCATCTGCCTGATGAGCATCTACGGGACCCACCACAACCCAGAGCTCTGGCCCGAGCCTGAGGTAGTGCCACCCTACGAGGTGTCCCTGTCACCATGGTGGTGATAGCTGCATCCTCACAGTGTCACTGTCACCCCAGGTGTTCAATTCCCTGAGGTTCAGCCCAGAGAACAGCAAGGGACGGTCTCCGTCCTCCTTCATCCCCTTCTCTGCTGGCCCCAGGTACGTGGTGGGGTGGGGACAGGAGTGTCCCCAAGTGCCACCCCCATCCCTGGCTGGGCTCACAGTGGGGTGACAGTGACAATGGGGATGTGGTGGCAGGAACTGCATCGGGCAGAGCTTTGCCATGGCTGAGATGAAGGTGGTGGTGGCACTGACACTGTCCCGGTTCGTGCTGCGGAGGGACACAGCGAGGCCACCCCCGCGCCGCAAGCCCGAGCTGATCCTGCGAGCCGAGGACGGGCTCTGGCTGCTGCTGGAGCCACTGGTGGGAGTGGCCTGAGGGACACGGGTCACCAGAACTTGGGGACATCCCGCCAGGCAGGTGTCACACCCAGGGGAGGAGCAGTGAATCAACGGTAGTGAAAGGGACAACATCGTGGTGGTGGTGGGGATGTGTTCTCCTTGGTCATGGGACACGTCATGGTGTGGATGTGTCCACCCATGGACTTGTCCCCTAGGCCACTTGTGACCATCCATGGCCATACCCCCATGTCACCATCCATGACCACATTCCCCCATGTCACCAACTATGTCTGTGACCCCCCCAAGCCTGATATCTCCATCCACAGCCCTGCCCATGTCCATATCCAAGTCCATGTCCATATGCATATCCAGGTCCATGTCCATGTCTATGTCCATACCCATGTCTGTGTGCATATCCATATTCCCGTGCCCACCATGTCCCCACCCACAATGTCCATGTCAATATCTTAGTTCAATGTCTTTATTTTTACCCCAATGTTGGGTGAAGGGATGAAGAAAAATTAAAGAAAATCAGGGCCCAAATAAAAGCATTTACCTGTTCATGCTGGCTGGGTATGCATAGGCTTCAGCAGGTAAAAAGAACCGTTTTTAGACGACTTTCCACTCCATTGTCTCCAAAATCTCGGTTTTCTGCCCCAGTCCATCGCTATTTGGCTGTGGAAGATGCCTGTGGCCCAGACAGAAGTAGAATCATGTAATGTTTAGGTTGGTGAAGATCTCAAGGTCCATCCAGTACTCCTTGACGCTGCCAGTAGAAATTATGGGATACAAAAGTGCAATTTTTTGAGGTGGAAAGTAAAATCCGCTGTCCCAAATGAATTCCTGATGTCAGTCCACATCCCAATGGATTTTTGGCCTGCTGAGTCCAGGTGCCCACGGTGAGCCAGGAAGATGTGGAGACCACAAGCCAGGTGCATTCCCAACATGGATCACCAGGACTATGGATCTCTGGGGAGCATTCAACAGGGTCCAACAGAGGAGATGGAGCTGGAGCAGCACAGGAACTTCTTCCCACACATGGGGAACTCACAGAGCTTCCCTTACCAGTGCACTCATTGGTGCTGGGTCATGGCAGAGTTCTGGGAGAAGCTCTTCCAACACTGGGGACACTGTTAGGGCTCTCCCTGGCGTGGATCCGCTGGTGGGTGACGAGGGTGGAGTTTTTCTTAAAGCTCTTCCTGCACTAGGGGAAGCAGAAGGGCCTCTCCTCTCCTCTACATGAATCTGCTGATGCTTTAGCAGACTCCATCTCCTCTGAAACCTCTTCCCACACTCAGTACACTCATAGGGCCTCTCCCCGGTGTGGATCATCTGGTGGACAATCAGGTGGGATCTGTGAAGGTCTTCCCACATTCCCCACAGTTGTAGGGCCGTTCCCCGGTGTGCACTGTCAGGTGTTGCAGAAGTCCAGAGGTGTCATGGCAGCCCTTCCCACATTGCCCACACTTGTAGGGACGTTCCCCAGTGTGGGTCCTCTGGTGGCGGATCAAACTGGACCTGGCGCTGAAGCTCTTCCCACATTCCCCACACTCGTAGGGCCGTTCCCCAGTGTGCACTCTCCGGTGGTAGATTAGTTCGGAGCTGTTATGGAAGCTTTTCCCACATTCCCCACAATTGTAGGGCCGTTCCCCAGTGTGGATCCTCTGGTGGCGGATCAAATGGGACCTGACGGTGAAGGCCTTCCCACATTCCCCACACTCATAGGGCTTCTCCCCAGTGTGCATCCTCTGGTGGCAGATTAAATCATATCTGTCACGGAATCCCTTCCCACATTCCCCACACACATAGGGCTGTTCCCGTGTGGATCCTCTGGTGGCAGATCAAATTGGAGCTCTGGCTGAAGCTCTTCCCACATTCCCCACACTTGTAGGGCCGCTCCCCAGTGTGCACTGTCTGGTGGCGGGTCAGGCCAGAAATGTCTGTGAATCCCTTCCCACATTCCCCACACACATATGGTCGTACCCCAGTGTGGATCCTCTGGTGGACAATCAGTTTACTGTTCCGGCTGAAGCTCTTCCCACATTCCCCACACACATAGGGTCGTTCCCCAGTGTGGATCATCTTGTGGACAATCAGGTTGTGTTTCTGGCTGAAACTCCTCCCACATTCCCCACACACATACAGTTTTACCCCACTGTGGATCGTCTGATGGCGGGTGAGGTCAGTACGTATCCTGAAGCTCATCCCACATTCCCCACACACGTAGGGCCGTTCCCCAGTGTGGATCCTCTGGTGGTAGGTCAAACGGGCCCTCACACTGAATCCCTTCCCACATTCCCCACACTCGTAGGGCCGTTCCCCAGTGTGGATCCTCTGGTGGCATATCAGGCTGGAGCTGCACTTGAATCCCTTTCCACATTCCCCACACTCATAGGGCCGTTCCCCAGTGTGGGTCCTCTGGTGGCGGATCAGGCTGTAGCTGCTCTTGAATCCCTTCCCACATTCCCCACAGTCGTAGGGCCGTTCCCCAGTGTGCACTGTCTGGTGCCTGATCAGATCTGAGGTGCCTCCGAATCCCTTCCCACATTCCCCACACTCATAGGGCTTCTCCCCATTGTGGATCATCTGATGCTGGACGAGACTGGAGCTCGTGTGGAAACTCTTCCCACATTCCAAACACTGAAGGGGCTTTTTGCCATCATGAAGCTGCTCATGGACCCTCAGCTCAGAGCTCTGGCCACATCTCTGGCTGCCTGCCTGGCCCAGGCTGGGTCTTTCCTTCTCGGATCCCCATGATCTGCGTTTGCAGCCCCTCCTGGTGCGGGATCTCCATGGCTTTTCCTCCCTGTTGGATTCCTGCACTGTGGAGCCACTGCAAACGGCCTCTTCCACGAGGTTCTGCTGTGGGGATTTGTCCTCCCTGGTCTCCGTCCTCAGCTCCTGGTCTGGGGGAGGAAGGACAAGGAGAGGATGGGATTTGCCTCCGTGCCAGAGGGAAGGAGAAAGAGATGTCCCCAATCCTCCCCAGCAGGACAGAGGGGGAAAGGGGCAGTAATTTCCTCCTCACCTGCCTGGCTGTCCTGGGACATCTTCCTGTTCCTCACAGCCTTTTCGTCCATCTGGATAAGACTTGGGAATGGAAAATCTTGGTTTGGGGGAAAAACAAAGTGCTTGATATGGCTTTGAAGGTCCTGCTGTCTGAGTGCATCTCTAGAAATGCCTGGGCTGTTTGGTGTCCATAAAAACCACCAAAACTCACGAAGGAGCCCAGAAACACTTTCCCAGGAGATCCCTGTTCGCACTGTCTTCACTTTGGGGTTATGGGGATTCTGTTCTCAGAGCTGATGGAGACCCGTGGCTCCTGGGGATTCCCCCTCTCCTGGCTCCTGCTCAGGCACGCTGAGGGAGTTTTGTGTGTCCCAGGGCTCATCCTGCCCTGATCCTGACTCAGATCCCAGGGTCCCCCTCTCCAGCATCCCCCCACTCCAGGCACTCAGGGCTTCCCCCGTTCCCTGCCAGCCCTTCCAGGCTCGGGGGGCCCGCACCCCACTCATCTCCCGGCTCCACCTCCCCTCCAGGCTGCCGGGGGTCCCCCAGCTCTGCTGTCGCCCCTCTCCCCACGCCGGGGCTCCCGCCTTTCATCCCCCGCCTCTCCCGGGGATCCCCAAAACCGATGTCCCGCCCCGCCGGGACCGGGCCATCGCCACGTGGGCCGCTTCAAATCCCCCCAAGGAGCATTTACGGCTCAGCTTTGGATTCCTGCAAGAGCCAGAAACATCCCCTCCTCACATCAATAAAACAATACCTCTCCCACGGACACCCAAATACATTTGGGACTCGATTCCCGAATCTGCGAGGCACAAACACCAACCCTCATCCCCCAAGAATCCAAAACCCAACCAGCCGTGCCGGAGCTGCCGCGATAGCCCCGGGCCGAGCTTCCCCTCCGCGCTCACCCGCGGGATGCAGGAATGCGATGCTGCCGGGGCCAGCGGAGCTGCGGGCTCAGCGGGCTCGCCCTGCAGCACCGCGATTCTCCGCCTGTGCCCGCTGATCCTCTCCTGCTCCTCCTGCTCCTGCTCCTCCCCTTCCTCTCTTCCTCCCCTTCCTCTCTCCTCCTCTTCCTCCCGCTGCTCCCCCGCTCGCATCCCGGACCCCCCTTTGCCACCCCCTGTGCCCCGCGGCCGCCGCAGCAGCGGCTGTTGGGGAGGGGGCAGCACCCCCTGAGCCTGCAGGGGAGACAGAGCAACTGAGAGTGAGGAATCGAGCATCGAGAAATGCTTGGACTAGAAGGGGGCTGACAAAACCCTATGTTTGCTGGAATTTACGGTGCTTACAAGAACGGGGGAGAGCAAGGCTGCAGGATAAGATAAAGAGCTGGGGTGGGCGAACAGGATGCAAGGACAAAGGCACCACAGGATAAGGGGGATTCTCCAGATCCCTGAACCCAGGAAAACTGGTATCAAAGTCCAGAAGATGAGCAAAGGAGTAAAAAGAATATGTGCAAGGAGACAAGATGAAATGTTCAACTGAGAGGAACACTGTTTCCTTTTTCCCAAGGAGCCGTGTGGAGCAGAAAGAGGCGTGTAGCTAATTGTAGTATGAAGCAGAGCAGGCAATGAATATGTATTAGGTGTATTGTGCAATTGTAGTTTGTAGAGAATAAAAAGAGAGGTGCAGGTCGCCAAAGGTGTGCGTGGTTTTGGAGGAGTTATCCCCCTGAGCGCTGAATAAATACATTCCTACTCTTATACCTTATTTTGTGTGGTATAGAGAGTTTTTCCGCGCTTCACAGGGCTGGGCAGGGGGCTCGGGGCCCCCAGTGCAGAACCGTCCGTGCCGTCCCCCTCCCCCCGAGCCCCAGTTTCGCTCCCGGGGGTCGCTGGATGCGAGGGGGTGGCGCAGGTGGGGTGGGAGTGGGGAGCGCTGGGCGCTGCGGCTCTGCCGCTGCTACAAACACATATTGTGGGATTGGCTTCTCCTGAATATTCAGAGAAATACTGCGCCGCCCCGGCCCCGCTGCCCCCAGAGCCCGGCCCGAAGCGACCGGCCCGGCCCGAGTTCCCCCGCCCGCCGCGGCAGCGCAGGGCCGGGCGCCCTTGGCGGCTTTCGGCTTTGGCTCTGCGCTCTGAAGGGAGGGAATTTTGTGTTTCTGCTGCGGGGCGTTTTATTTTTCGGTGCGGCAGGCGGAGCTGCGGCTATGGGCAGGAGTGTTAGGCGGGAGTGTGGTAGTTGTTAGTCTCCCTTTTCCGCCACCGCCAGGCCGCTTTTTCTTTTTGATTTCTGTTTTTGCTTCTGTTTTCCCCTCGCTGCACGCGCCGCCCCTCAGGCTCCCTCAGGCTCGGCGGTGGCGCGGGGCAGCACGGGAAGGGCTTTTCCCGCCGGCGGCAGCCGAGCGTGAGGGCCCCGGGCGGCGGCGGGAGAGGAGGAGGCTGCGCTGGGCGAGCAGCGGGGCCGGGCACGGTGCGGCCGGGCACGGGCTGCGGGCGATGGCGGGGCCCTGCCCGGTGTCTCTCTGCCAAGGAGATTTCTGTGCGGGTCGCTTGGAGTTTTGTTTGATGGCGCTTTTCCCACGCCTCCCCCGCTGCTTCTCCAGCCCGGGCGAGCGGGAGCGCAGCGGGGCGAGGGAGCGATGCAGAAATGGAGGCGGCAGGCGGGGCAGGGGCGCGGCGGGCTCAGAGTCCCGCACACCGGGTTTAGGGTCTCACGCTGCTGCCCGTGCAGGGACGGGGCAGGAGCTCCGGCGGCTCCTAAAGACTCCATCCTTCCCTTGCCGGGAGCAGTGGGGCGTGCTGAGGGTGACTGAGAGGGGAGGAAGATTAAAGACCCTTGTGATGTCACTGTTGTTATAATTCCATATTATATTATTGGCTTTTCGCAAGTATTAAAATGAATGCTATGTGTATAATGTTGGAAAACTTTGCTGTATGAATATAGTTTCTTTTAGTTCTGCTCTTACCAAAACTTCAAAATAGTAATTTAATAAATATCTGTATTTCTTGGACTAAAACATGGTGATGTAAAAAGCTTTTGCTCATGTAACTAACTCGGAGAATGGTAAAAAGGGAAGATATCCAGGAATTTCTACACATTCTTGGATTATTCTGTCTGGATGAGCACAGGGGTGACTAACACCAGAAGTCCAGGGAAGGAATTTATTGATCTTCGTTATCTGGGAATGCGCTGACAAGAAGGAGCATGAGCCACAAGGAGAAAAAAAAGTTAAAAATAAAAAGTTTTTAAAAGTTGATTTACGGGTTGAATAGTGCATGAAGCTCTAGGAATATGCAATACATTGATGCATTTAGAAATTGTTTTCTGAGTTAGTGTATGCTCTTGGCTGGATGTCAAGCACCTGACCTTTATAACCTTTGGCTTTATTGTTTGTCTCTTACTGTCTTTTATTAAACGTTTTGAAATTTACCAGGAAAGTGAATCTTACTTTTCACACCATGGAGTACCTGTGACTGCTCCTGACCTCTCTTTGGCAGCCCAGATTCTTCTAGGATGTGACCACGGAGTGCCTGTCACTGCCAGGGACCTCCTGGCTCCTTAGAAGCCCCAGAGAGCCCTGTGATGCCACCGTGGAAGCCCTGTGAGTGCAGGTGAGCTCAGGGCTCTTTAAAAACCTGTCTCCCTCTGGGATGTGAGGATGGAGGCCTTGGGAGGGCTTTTGACCTGAGTGCTCTTTAGTAGTTCATAGAAACCTGGGATGTCACCATGGAGCCCTTGTCAGTGCCAGTGACATCAGAGTTCTTTGGCAGGGTGGAGACACGAGGGATGTCAGCACAGAGCTGCTGTCACTGCCTGTGACCTCCGTGTTCCTTAGGAGCGTGGCGACCACTGGCATGTCACAATGGAACCCCTCTGAGTGCCTGTGGCAAAGCACTTCTTTAGCAGCCTGGAGCCCCCTGGGATGTCCCTGTGGAATTCCTGTAACAGTGTGTGACCTCATGGTTCTTTTGCAGCCTTTGACACCCCTGGAATGTCACCCTAGAGTCCCTATGAGTGCCTGTGACATCACAGCTGCTGAGCAGCCTGGAGACACTTGTGATGTTGCCATTGAGACCCTGTGACAGCCTGTGAGGTCAGTGTGGTTTGGCAGATGAGAGACTGCTGCAATGTCACCATGGAGCCCTTGGGATTGCACATGACCTCAGTGTTCTTTAGGATCACAGAGACCACTGGGATGTAAGCATGGAACCTCGGTGAGTGCCTGTGCCAAATGGGCTCCATGGCATGTAGAGACACATCTGTTGTCCTCTGGTGAGTGCTTGGGAGCTCACAAGTCTTTGGAAGGTGAAAGAGGTCTGGCATGTCACCATGGAGTCACTGGCCTCATGTGACCTCAGTGCTCTTTAGCAGCCCAGAGAGACTTGAGATGTCACCATGGGCACCCTGTGCCTGTTTGTGATCTGTCTCCTTTTGAACAGGCTGGAGACAGCTCTGATGCCACCATGGACTGCAGTGGGTGCTGGTGGTTCAGGGAGGTGAGAGCAGGGGAAGGAACATGTGGCAGGTGTCGCTGGGAGCCGCTCTGGCACTCAGTCAGCAGGGACAGCACCAGAGCCCAGGCCTGGGAAACTCTTGTGTCCCCCACAGGCCAAGTGTTGTGGGACCGGGGGGTTTCTGGACGGTCACTGGACAGACTCAGGAGATGATTATTTGCTGTTCTTCAGGGTTGTATTTTATTATAGGGCGTGGGTATATGAGAGAGCTTAGAGAAAAGTTAGAGATTAGAGGTAATAAGAGCGAGGAGGAGGAGAGGAGGAGCGGGGAGAGAAGAGAGGAAGAAGAAGAAGAGACAAAAGCAGAGAGAAGAGAGGAGAAGCAGAGAAGAGAGAGAAGCAGGAGAGAGAGAGAGATTTTCCATTTGCAGTACAATAAGTATTATTCCATAATGAATAATCTAAATTCAAATAACCAATCTAATACAATATACTAATTTCCTAATATTTGCATGCAACCTAGAGGAACAACTAAATTACCATGTTTTATGGCTTTACTCTTGTCTTGAGATCTTTCCTGCCAGGCTTGAGACAGGATATCTGGTGCTTCTTTGGCATGTATGGTATTTGGTTTTATCTAAACAAAGGAAGGGGCCTCAAACCTTAACATAACTAGTTTCAGCATCTGTGTTAAATACTGCTAACATCCCTATTTCATCTATTGCTTCAGAACTACTTGCTAGGCATTCCTAAGTCTTTGCTATTCCTTCACCAATATCTCCCCCATTTCATTGAACAACAAAAATATTAGAAACTATCTTGGCCATTATTTTCCTTATACACTGGAGTATGCAGGGTAAAAACACTAATAACACAACTATTATTAATAGAATAAACAAGCCTATTTTATAGAGTTCCTTTAGCCAAGAGGCAAAGCTCCAACCTTCGAACAACCTGTCTAGCCAGGTTGGATTGCTTGTAGTATTTTGGTTAGCTAAATCCTTTAAATTTTGCAACTGTTCATGAATGGAAACAGAATGATCTGATAAATTCATGCAGCACAATCCTTGAAAATCTTCACAGCCATGCCCATGAGCCAGTAAAAGGAAGTCAAGGGCTGCTCTGTTTTGTAGAGTGGCATGTTTCACTGCTTCTTCATCTGTCAACAAGTCACTAATTGCAATTGATGTGGCATTTACTTCTTTACTGACCCAACATCCCAACTGATTTAACTGTCTCAGAGCAAATGAGTTGCTCACCTGAGGTAAAAAAATGCTTGTGATAATTGTCGTGCCAGAGTTCCACGGGCGAAAGTCACTTTCAAAATGATGTCCTGTGGAGGATCTGATTTTTCTACTTTTCTTTTTGACCACCTCTTTAACACTGGGGGCTGTTATGGTAAGTTGTCCAAGTGCACAGGGGCCACCTTCTATATATGAAGGTATGCCCTGCCATGCTCTGTCTCCACAAATGAGCCAAATTCCCTTGGGAAATCGTATTGGAAGTTTGCTAAATCGACTTGTGTGTGGCTCAAAATATGTGAGAAGTTTAGTTTGATTACACCAAAAAGTCACATTGCTATAAACTGGGTGATATGGGGTAACATTTAAATGAGGACCGTCTCCTTCCATGAGATGAAAGAAATAACAACTGTTCATAGTTACTGAACCTAAGATTTCAAGCTCTTGGAGATCAAATTGATCAGCTTTAGAATTGTCAATGTAAGTTTGATGTCTTTGGCTGGGAGTTGGAGATGCATGATGATCATCATATGGCCAATACCTTTCAAGGGTGACATTGTCGAAACCCTCTGGCAAAGGTTACTCCTACTAAACAGGTTGAAAAAGGTTTGTCAGGACTTGTGTTAGATAAGCAGATGGTGTCGGAGCCTGCTGACTTGGCTAAGGAAACCCAGATATTTGTCTTGGGTTGATTCACTGGTAACGCTTCACTACAAAAGCTAAAACAAAGGAAGAAAAACAACATGCATTCATGCAAACAATGAAACTCCATTCTTTTCTTGAACTGTTTCTCCTGGTCACTTTCTCCTGATGATTCTGCACAGTTCAGGTCTGGGTGCTTGCTTCCTGGCTTCTCGCAGGATCACTGGCTGCTGTGGAGGCTTCAGCAGGTTTTGATGCACAGTGGGGCTTCACATTCTTTGCTGGCACCCACTTGAGGCCTCCATCTGTGGAAACACACGCAAACCCTTTTCCCCATGTTATGAGGTTGTATGGTCCCTCTATTTGTCCTGTTTCTAAGTTTTTAACCAAGACTGGGGGGTGCTCCTTCAGTTTTGCTTTTCTGTTATTTAAAAAGTGTCTATAAATAGGAGGATCTGGCTCGTCTGCAGAGCTGTTCAAAAAATTGTAGACATACAATGCTTTATTTAGCCTCCTTTGAGGTGAGGCCTGAGGATCTCCCCCTTTCTGTTGATCTAAAATGCGTTTTAGAGTCTGATGTGTCCCTTTCTATTATTCCCTGACCTGTGGGCGAATGAGCAATGCCAAATGTATGGCAAATGCCCCAGTCATTTAAAAATGCAGCCAATTCATGTGAGGTATAAGAAGGACCATTATCAGTTTTGACCTCTTGGGGGATACCTAGATAAGAAAAGGCTTGTGAAAAATGCTGGCAAACATGCTCAGCTGTTTCCCCTGTATGCACAGAAGCAAAAATTGCATTTGAAAATGTATCCACAGAGACATGGATGTTTTTTTAATCTTCCCAAAGAGGGATACTTAGTAAAATCTGTTTGCCATTTCTGCAAGCTCTCCAACCCTCTTGGGTTGGTGGCTCCTGTAGCAGGAAGTGGCAGAACTAGCTGGCAGTCAGGGCAAGCTCGTACAATATTTTGTGCTTGCTCTAAGGTAATGTGAAAATCTCATTTAATTGCCTGTGCATTTTGGTGAAAGAATGCATGGCTCAATTTTGCTTGTTCAATAGTGTTAGGCAGAGTTATTGCAGCAAGCACTGAGGCATCTTCCTCATCAGAGACAGCTGATGCCAATGCATCTGCTCGAGCATTTCCCTCTGCCATAAATCCTGGGAGGCCTGAATGGGCCCTTATGTGGGAAATAAAATAAGGATTAGTTCTGTGAGATAGGATTTGGTAAAGACAGGTAAGCCAAAGACATAACTTATCATTGTTCACATCCTTTAGAACTGATCCCTCAATTCTCTTGACAATATTAGCAACATATGCTGAGTCAGTTATCAAGTTGAGAGGTTCTGGAAAGAGCTGAAAAGCCCTTACAACTGCTGCTAACTCTACAATCTGAGGAGAACCTTCAACCTTTTGAACATCTTGTTCCCAAGCTTTTGTTTCCATATTTTGCCATGTAACTACTGAATTGTGCGTTTGCCCTGATCCATCAGTAAAGACAGTAATTGCTTCTAAAGGTTCTTCACTGATCAGAGGTTTTTCTTTGTAGCATAATTTAGCTTTGATCATTTTGTGTGCCGGATAGTGAATGGAGCAAACGCCTGGAAAATCAAGCAAGGCATACAGCAAGTCTTCTGATTTTTGCATTGCCCACTCAAAATAAGTTTTCTTCATGGGCAAATAGATAATTGCAAATTCACAACCTGCTATTGAAAGAAGCCTTGCTCTACCTTTGATGATGATCTGAGACATCATTTCTAAAGGTGTGAGGATTGTCTTTGGCGACCTGTAAGAAATGAAAACCCATTCAATCATTAACAAGGGATCTTTTTGAGAGGGGTCCCATTGAAAGATGAGACCACACAGTCTCAGCTCTTGTCCTAAAATTGCAAGGAAAAAGGGTTTATCTGGCATACAGCAATGTGCCTGCCTGGTTCGCAGGGCTTCTGTAATTTTTTCTAAGGCTTTGCAAGCTTCAGGTGTGAGAGACCATGGGGATCTAATGTTATTGTCCCCTTTCAACAAGTCAAAAAGTGGAGCAAGTTCATCAGCAGTGATTCCTAACACAGGTCTGACCCAGTTGATCTCTCCTAAAAGCTGTTGTAGATCCTGTAAAGTGTGAACCTCCGTCCGGATTTGTACTTTCTGAGGCACAATAGATTGTTCTGTCAATTTCCAACCCAAATATTTCCAGGGAGCAGTCTCTTGTATTTTTGATTCAGAAATCACCAGTCCTGCTTTTGTGATTTCAGCAACAACACTATCACGGGTTGTCTCCATTTGTTTCTGCGTTGGAGCTGCTATCAATAAATCATCCATATAGTGGATTATGAATGATTCTGGGAATTGCTCACGAACCAGAGATAAGGCACGGGCTACGTAATACTGGCAGATGGTTGGAGAATTTTTCATTCCTTGTGGCAAAACGAGCCAATGGTACCTTTGAAGTGGTTCCTGCAGGTTTGTGCTTGGAACAGAGAAAGCAAAGCGAGGTGCATCGTCTGGGTGTAGTGGAATGTTAAAGAAACAGTCCTTTAGATCGATAATGACAAGCGGCCAGTCTCTTGGGATCATGGAAAGGTTGGGCAGGACTGGCTGTAGGGCTCCCATGTCTTCAATCACTGCATTAATTTTTCTGAGATCGTGTAATAATCGCCAGGTGCCAGAGGCTTTCTTGTGGATTACAAATACAGGCGAGTTCCATGGGCTGGTAGTGGGTGTGATGTGGCCTTTTTGCAGCTGTTCAGCCACTAGGTTCTTAAGAACACTCAGCTTATTGTTTGTTAGGGGCCACTGGGCTTGCCAGACGGGGGTGTCTGTTTTCCAGGTTAATTTTAAAAAGCTGAGTGTCTCAGTGACCCCTACTAAAAATCCAGTTCAATTCTGGCTCCCCATTGAGAAAGCAAATCTCTTCCCCACACTGTGATGTGTCTTTGCACTACATAGGGAAGAACCAATGCCTTTTTCCCATGTGGTCCTGTAATGCTGACCACAGACTCACTCTGTAGGCATGGAGTTGCACCCCCAATGCCTGTGAGAGCACCTGGGGGAGTTATTAATTTCCATTCTGCTGGCCAGTAATAATAAGAAATCACAGTAACATCTGCCCCCGTGTCCACCATACCCTTGATTCTAACTCGAATCCCACCAATAGACAGTTCACAAGTCATCATTGGGCGTTGTGTACTTATGTGTTGAATCCAAAAAACTTCAGGGTTGTCCTGATTAAATGAGGGATCACAAGGTGGCATATGCTCTGTGGTCCCCATAAACAGTGCTATAGCATTAGCTATAGGGGCCTTAGGTGGAATATGCAAGGGAGGATAACAGGCATTAGCTAACACTCGTAGTTCTTCATAGCAGTTGACAGAAAATACACAAGGCAAAACAAGCAGTCCCAGAATACCATTCATCTCTTTGCCAATAACCAAAAAGTCCTGCCTGTATTGAGAAGTCCCAGTAATTCCTGTAGGGATATAGGTATAACTACTGTCCTTTAAAAATGTTATTGGCTTGGAGGCAGCCAAAGTGCACCAGAACCCTGGGGGCAGTAAGCCTGTGGCATAACCTGGGGTTCTGCTGGTGATGGAAGAATTGGCGTCTGAGCTGGAGTATTTACAAATCCTCCCTCGGGGTTCTGTGGTGCCATAACTTGTTTCACCACGCGGTGGCGCTCCGCGCTCATCTTCGAGTTTTTTGAATTGTTTTTCTTGCTTATATCAGGTTTGGCTCGGCACTGCCAGGAGATATGACGTCCTTTTTTACAGTTGGAGCAGCGATCCGATGTCTGTATCATTCTTCTAACTTCTGAGCAGTTCCTCATGATATGACCTGGTTTATTTGCAGAAATAACAGGGTCCTGATATCACAGCAGCAGGCATTACAGCCATACTGGTATTGTTTTGTTGAGAATTGAGGTGCAGAGCAGTCAGGATTTCTGTGAGTTTCTGGTCACGGGCCTCTGTTTGAGCTGCCAGTGCAGCTGTTTGTGATGTCTGTGCATTAAGAACTTTTTCAAGCTGTTCTGCAAGGGTTTTTCCCAATTCATTTGCTTGGATAGAAGCCATGTGCTGCAGACTTCCGATTTTATTGCAGGCATCTATCATTTTGGGCACTGTTGGTCTTGGGTAATCAGGTTGTAGGACTTTTCAAAGACTCCTGCAGGCTGAACCTGCAGAAATGCCTTGTGTGCCATTTTCTTAATATCATCTAAGGCTGCTCTGGGAAGATTCACCTGATCTTCATTTTTGTCGTCGGGATGGTCACCAGATAACTTAGATATGGTCAGAGCACGCAGCTCTACATCCGTACTGTCTCTGTACGTTGCTAATATTTCTGTGAGCATCCTTTTCCACTTCAATTCCCATAGGAGATATTGTGAGTCAGTAAGCGTGACCATCGCGAGGTTTTTACAATCATTCGGTGTAAGTGTATGTCCATCCAATGTACTTTTTAGCACCTGTTTGAAATAGGGTGATGCGATGCCATTATCCCTTAATGCTTTCCTTAATTCCTTAATCTCATGAGACAGAATGGGAGACCACCTCCTGGGACCACCGGGCTGGGGATTAAAGATGACAGGTAGTGCCATCACATTAAGGCATTCATCTTTACAAATGTCCCGTCTAATTTTTTGCCAGTCCGTCAATACGGAAGCATCATAATATTTTTGGGGTTTTAAATCTGGCGGGGTTTGAGGATGCAGCGTCGCAGTTTGAAGCTGAGATGTCTTTTGCACGATAGGCAAAGTATTTGCAGGTGTAAAATAGTTCCTTGTTTGTTCCATTATTAACGGGGGCGCTGTGGCGTCACCTCCCCCTCTGTCCTGTAGAAATGCGTCTGAACTGGGTGGATTCGGCGGTAGGTGCGGTGGTACTGCTGGAGGCTCTCGGTGTACCGGGATGGTGACTGCGGAGGCGTCATTGAAACGCTGGGATATGCGCCACATTTAGGTCCGGCGTAGGGAAAGCTGCAGAGGGATACGTTTGAGGACAGGCACTGGGACCCAGGAGCGGCGTGGAGAGCGCAGGCGGCGCTGGCGAGCTCCGTGCATGTGCTGCGGTCGTGTCCGGAGCGGCGGAGCTCATCATGGCGGGCGGCTGCATGGCGGGCTGCGGGCGGCCGGCTCCGGCGAGTTGTAGGGAGGGTGGAGCAGTGCTGGCATAGGCGGGCAGTGGAGCTGTGTTCGGGGGACCAGCAGCGGGAGTCGGGAGCGGGGCGGACTGCTCTGGACCGAGAGGGGCCGGGAAGGGCAGAGACGCGCTGGCGGGCACGGACTGCGGCGCTGTCTGCGAGAGAGCCGTGTCCGCAGCGGGAGACAGAGACGGGGCTGCAGCGGGGGGCCGGATCAGAGACTCATCGGGTGGCGTGGGAGCTGCACACGCAGTCATGGCCAGGGCCATATGCGGTACAGGCGCCCCGGCGGATCCGGCGGCGGTGACCGGGGGCTGCGCCGCCGCTAGCGACACGGAATAGCCGCCGAGCAGCGGCGGCTCGGCCGCGGCCACGCTCCGGACGGGACGGTGCGAGCGGCGGCTCCACGGCCAGCGCGGCTGCGGGGCCATGGCCAAGCGGAAACGCTTTGCCGCAGGCGAGCTCCGGCGGCTGGTTCACTGTCCGACAGGCTCCCCCCGGTTCGGGAAAGGGGACCGTCCCCGGGGGCGCCTGCACGGAGTGAAACGGCGCGGTCTGGCTGGCCGGGGCTGGGGATTGCAGCAGGGGTGTGTTTATCAAAGCCGTGGACACAGCAGAGTGCTGGGCATGTAACGCGCCGGGCACAATGGGCTCCACGTGCGTAATGGCGGCGGCGCCTGGCGGTGGGGGGTGCAGGGGAAGCCATGGGCAGGGGGGAGGAGGGCAGGGGCGGCGCGGCGGCAGCAGCAAGCAGCGCGGTCGCGGCGGGGGCAGGGGCGGGCAGGCACGCAGGGGCGGGGTCGATACGCGGCTGCACGGGGGCTGGGAGTCGGGACAGGGACGGCTGCGGGCACCGAGGGGGCGAGGCTAGGACGCGGCGGAACGGCGGGCAGAAACGCGAGGATGGCATCCGAGGCGGCGGGATCGGGGGGATGAGGGGGGAAGCCAGCGGCAGGGCAAACGCAAGGGGTCCGGGAGCCGCGGGAGGGGCAGAGACAGGCGGGAGGGGGGGCGCCGGGGGGGACGGGGCCGGGGACGGGTGTGGACACCGAGGGGGCAGGCACAGGAGCGGCAGATGGCGCGGGGGAAGGGGCGGTGGGAGCAGCGGGACGGGTCACAGGATCAGGGGTAGGGGGAGCGGGGTCCGGAACGGCGGGAGGGGAGGGCGCAGTGGCAGGGGTCTGCGGGAGCGGGGATGTCGGGGCTGCGGGGTCCGGGAGGAAGATGGAAGGCTCATCGCAGCGCGAACTGGCGATCGTGGGGGTGCAGCAGCCACAGGCGGCTGGTCAAGCAGGGCGGTCGCAGCGGGCTGACCCTTTCCGGCAAAGAGCTGGACCAACGCCCTGCAGGCTGGAACTAGCTCCGCAGCTCCCATATACCGGCGGGAAATATCATTAAAAAGCTTAACACCAACCGTGTCCCAAAAGTTCCTAGTAAAAACCGCAGAGTGGTCTGTGTTCGGGAAATTAACTAGGGTCCACTCTAGGAGGTTTTTTAGCTCCTGCTTAGGCAAATCAATATGACTAGAGCCTAATAAATGCTTTAGTTGCTCATAAAGAGCTCTCTCGTGTGCAGAGTGAGTCTGTCCCGTTATTGGTTTAATATACTAGCCTCGGTAATCGCAGATACAGCGTCCAGTGTCCGGCCCTCCTCAGAGACGCTGGCCAGGCAGTGTCGCGGCGCGGGGGGCGCTGTGCTCCCGGTCCCTTCCTCTGAGCTGTGCCTCAGGTGTCGCTGTGCAGCTGCCAAGCGCACTCGGGGACCTCCCTGTCTCCAGACTTAGAGCGATAGCCCAGGCGGGGCCAAGCAGCGCCGGACCGTGCTCTGTGCACAAGGCAAACTCCCGCTGAGCTGCGGGGAGCGCCCTGGCAGCGCCCTCGAAGAGCTCAGGCACCACCGGCCAGCGGCAGCGTCGGAGCCCCGAGGCCATCAGGCAAATCCGGCCAGAGCTCGGCTCCCCTCACTCGGCGCTTGCCTTGATAGAATGAGTTTAAAGAGCTCCGGCCCAGAACGCTGTCAAACAACGGAAAGCCGTGCTCACGAAAACCGAGGAAGTAATTAAAAGTAGGTCTAATTACCGTCCATAGAAAAACGTCCCACAGCGAAGAGGGTGAAGTAGCTGGCCCTGAACACGTTGGGCACCAAACTGTGGGACCGGGGGGTTTCTGGACGGTCGCGGGACAGACTCAGGAGCTTATTATTTGCTGTTCTTCAGGGTTGTATTTTATTATAGGGCGTGGGTATAAGGGAGAGCTTAGAGAAAAGTTAGAGATTAGAAGTAATAAGAGTGAAGAGGAGAAGTGGGGAGGGAAGAGGAGAAGCAGGAGCAGAGAAGAAGTAGAAGAGAGCAGGGAGAAGTAGAAGGATTTTCCATTTGCAGTACAATAAGTATTATTCCATAATGAATATTCTGAATTCCAATAACCAATCTAGTACAATATACTAATTTCCTAATATTTGCATGCAACCTATAGGAACAACTAAATTACCATGTTTTATGGCTTTACCCTTATCTTGAGATCTTTCCTGCCAGGCTTGAGACAGGATATCTGCTACTTCTTTGGCATGTATTGTATTTGGTTTTATCTAAACTAAGGAAGAGGCCTCAAACCTTAACATAACTATTTTCAGCATCTATGTCAAATACTGCTAACATCTCTATTTCATCTCTTGTTTCAGAACTGCTTGCTAGGCATTCATAAGTCTTTGCTATTCCTTCACCAACAAGGGACAGCCCAAGAAACCGGGAATGGTAGCCCAAAACACCTGGGAATGGTAGCCCAAAACACCTGGGAATGGTACCCAAAAAATCTGTGAATGGTACCTCAAAAATTCAGAAATGCTCCCCAAAATTCAGAAACTTTCCCTCTGAAACCCCAGGAAGGTTCCCCAAAAACCCAGGAATGGTCTCCAAAAAATCCAGGAATGGTCCCCAAGAATCCGGGAATGGTCCAACGAAAATTCCTGAATATTCCCTCAATAATTCAGAAATATTCCTCAAAAATTCACAAACGTTTATTCCAAAAACCCAGGAATATTCCACCAAAAAACCTGGGAACGGTCCCCCAAAAAACATGGAAATGGTACCTCAAAAATTCGGGCATGGTACAGTTATTAATGTGATTCATGCTAATTAAATTGTAACTATATTAGCAAAATTGTTGCATTATAATCAATAGAAAAATTGTATTTAATTGTTATAAAGCAGAAAGGATAAAGGAAATGGTTAAACAAAGCAGATGGAATCATCCTCCAGTTGTTTGGTGGGAGTGAGGATAGTAAGGATATAGGTCTAAAAACAGCACCTAGAAATAAAACTTTTGACCTTGAATTGAGCCAAATTGGGTTCATTCCAGGCACTGGACACTGGACTAAGGCCTGTTGTGGGAATATATATTTAATTCTATAACCCTAAGCTCAGTGCGCCTGCGCTCCCTGCGAGGTCACACAGCGAACACTGAGGAAGACCCAGAGCCTTCATCGGAAACAAGACTCACCTTCAAGGAGTCCATGAGGAGCCTGTGTTGGGGATGGACCTCAGTGAGACCCATTAATGCTTTGAGACACTTTGGGTTTTTCTTCTGACTGGGGCTCCTGGAAAGGTTTGTGCAATCTCTTCTCAGGCCCTGAGGTTCAAGGGCTCAGCACCAAATGCACCACGGGGCTCACTGGGATCAAGTCAGTCCTGACAAACCATGGCTCTGCCTTTCTTTCCCTCTGGTCCAGGGCAGTTGATTAGGAAAATTTTTCCTAGAGTTATGGAGAAATATTTCAAAGAGCTTCTTAGAAATAAGTGTTCCTATTTTAGAGAGTATCTTTTATTACTGTTTCTCTTCAGAGCAGAGTTGATTGCAGCGTTCTGTGATTGGTATTGATCCAGGGTCTCTCTTCAGGAGATCTGGCCTGCTCAGAGAAGCTCTACCTTGAGGTCTGATCCAGTGTGGACAACCTTGCTCCACATTGCCCAACCCCATCCTGTCTGTCCTCAATCACCTGGGATCTGCTTTGCTTGGAGATCTGGCAGCATTCAGGGAAACAGGGATTTTCTTCCTTTTCTCTTTTTGAAGCAATCTAAAACTCCTGAGTTTCCCCATTACAAACAGACACCCTTCTTAAGTGTGTGCCAAGGAGGTTTCTCTTTCCAAGGCAGAGCCATGCAAGATCTGTTTTAGGCCTTTGGACTCCTTGGTTCCACAAGGCCCTGTTGTGTCACCATGGACTCTGGGTTCTGTGAGGCTCTGTAGTGTCACAATGGATGTTTGGTTCCATTGAGCCCCACAGTATCACAGTGCTCTTCTTTTTCCTGTGGCAAGCAGCAGCAAACCCCACTGGCAGAGCCACATGCCTGGGAAGAAGGAGGATGGGGGACATTTGGAGTGATGGTTTTTGTCTTCCTACGTCACAGTGCTGTGGGGTGGGGCCCTGCTGTCCTGGAGATGGCTGAACAGCGGCCTGCCCATGGAAGGGGGAAGAGACAACAACCTCTGTGCATGGAACTACAACAGCAGAGAGGTCAGGCCAAAGGCTGGCTTTAAAAGTCTGTTAGCAGCAGAGGAAACATTAATGTGAGAGGAAAGATGTGTGCTAATGTCTTTACAAATCACTTCATGGGTGAAGGGATGGCTGTTAGGGCCATGTCCTTACACTGTTTGGGGCTGGCTTCCTGGGAGTACTCAAAGGTTTTATTGGAACCTATTTCCTCATAAAAGGGTGGTCTGGAATCGTAACAGAGCCAACAAGACTTTGTGAGATTGGGGCGTGAATTGTTAAGGGATATAAAGGCAGCATGCAACATTCGGGTGAACAAGCTCTGCGAAGGGGTTTTGGGTGTAGGAATAGCTCGCACAGAGTTTGGTAAGGTAGCGGTGGCGAGCGGTTTTTTCGCCATTGAAGGGGTAGCCATGGGTGGTTTATTTTTTCGGGAAGTTACCAATTCGTTAGGCCCTACTGCTATGTGTCGCCTATGTGATGGGGACCTAATGATCTGCACTACAGTGCCTCTGTCAGGATTGCGGGTGAGTAACGTATCCTCACGCTTATAAACTGACCACAATTTGCCTATTGTCCAAGATGGATTGTGTGTCTGCAGGACTGTGACTGTGAGATGTGTGCAGTTCCCAGGATGTTTACCTTGGTAAGTGCTTCTGGATATGCAGTTACTGGGCCAGCCTGTCATTCTCAAGAATTCGTCCTCCTTGGGAAGCTTGCATCGGTTACCGGTTACTATGGTCTCGTACCCCCAATATCCGCAAAACCAGTAACCTGGGTGAGTGAAATACTCTTTTCCAGGATTATTACTTGGGCACCAATATGTCCCTACCTTCATGATTTGAGAGGTTTGGCGGGATCGGTCGTTGGTGAAAATGTCTGTCAGTCGCACGGTCCAGGCTGGAGTGTTGATTTCGGTCTGGCCTATTACAGCGCCGGTGACGAAGATTCGGAATGTCCAGACGTGGGGCTGGTAAGGGTGATGGCTGGTGCTGAGGTGGATTAATGTTAACAGGATGCAGAGGAGCGAGAGCTGAGTCAGAGGCTTGGCTGGTAGCCTGTAACAGGAGACCTGTGGGGAGATACTCAGAGTGTTAGCTTTTGCTAGGCAAAACCAGCTTTATGGATTTTAAGGGGCACCACTTAATATCATTATCCTTTTCACTGCCGTGTACCCTCTGCCGGTTACAACCAGTTTCCACCCTGTCTCCCATTCTCCTAGCACATTTTTTATGCTGACAGGGGGACCTTCTTGAACTGCTTCTATAGCCCAATGCTTTTGTGAAGGAGCCTGACTTTGATCCCCTCTAGGGAATTGATTCAAGGTGAGCGTGGCAGTTGCGAGCAGACGTGGCTGCTCTGACGAGGGAATGGCACCAACAAACCCCTCGGCCTTTGCCAGGGTTTCCAGTTTTGACTTCAGGGTTTGATTGGCTCTTTCTACAATGGCCTGTCCGGTACTATTGTACGGAATGCCCTGCTTTAGGACAATGCCCCATTTGGTGGCGAATTCTTGGGCTGCTTTAGAGACGAAATGAGTTCCGTTATCCGTCTTGATTTGTTTTGGAACACCAAGCTAGGTCATGGCTGATAGCCAGTGTTGGACTGCAGCTTTAGAATTTGCCTTAGTCTGTTGAGTCCCAATAATGATACCGCTGAACGTATCTACAGTAACAGCGAGCCACGCTCTGGGTTTTAATAGCTGGCACAGTGTGAAGTCTGCCGAATTTCTGAGGCTTTTAGGCCTCTAGGGTTGACACCACTGGACCACAGTGGAGACTTTTGGCAGTAGGGACAGGTGGCTACGATGTGTTTGGCATCAGACATGGGAGTCGCACTGTTTGTCTAGCACTTTGGCTCCTATGTGAAGGGACTCATGCAACTGTCGCGCACTTTGTAGGGTCCATAGGTTCTTGGCTGCGGCATCAGCCTTATCATTTCCCAGCTGGAAATATCCTTTAATAGGGCCGTGGCTGTTGATATGGATGACTGCCACAGTGCCTTGTCGTGAGTGCAGTGCTTCTTCAATCGTTAAAGCAGCCGGAGAAATAGAAATGCCTGGATGAGACATTGCCTGACAGAGCTTCGCTGCAAACATGGAGTAAGTGACGATATTGAGATGGTTGGTTTGGAACAGATTGCAAGCCAGCACTATTGCGGACGCTTCTAGCAGCTGGACCGACAGAGATTGATCCTTCATTTTTGCGTATTGCCATCGACCTTGTTCTTGCCACACGACTGCAGCTGTAGAGGTTGTCGATGATGCGTCGGTGAACACAGTTGGTCCGGGTAGAGGTCGATCTAGGACTTTTGGTGGGAGATCAAAGTCCACTACAGCAAGTAGCTGGATCCATGGAGGCTTTGCGGCATAGCAGAGTTCTCCTCCGAATCCAAACAAGGCTAGTGCAAGATGTTCTGAAAGTGCTACTGATGCAGAAGAGATCTGTTTTCAGGAATAGGAGATATACTTTTTGCAGGGCTCAGAGCCCAGATGGTTCAGGGCGAGCTTTCTACCCTTCATAATTACACTTCCGAGGCACTCAACTCCGTGAGAGAAGGCTCGTTGGGATCTTCCGAGGACTACCCACTGTATTGGTTTGGCTGACTCGGGAGGACCTTGGGCTAACGCTCCAACTGCCCCCTCCTTTGTAAAATGCACATACAGGTTTAAAGGCAAGTTGGGATTCCACCTAGCTAGTGCAGCTGCCACCAATTGTCGTTCAATGTAATCGAGCGAGTGAGTGGCCTCTTTTGAGACACTTTTGGATTCCCATGGGTGTTTGCCTTTCAGGAGGTCATACAAGGGGGACATGACCTCTGGAGGAATAAGAGTGGTGTTTCGCAGCCACTGTAATGACCCCACCAGCCACTGAACGTCATGCAGCGTCTTGACGTCGTGCCGGATTTTAATTGTAGGAGGTGACACATGAGAGTTGTTAATTTTCACGCCCAAGAAGGTAACTGAAGGGCCCTTTTTTATTTTTGCTTCTGCTATTTCAAACCCATTGGTTTTCAGGGCACTTGAAACCTCTGTTACGATGACGTCTACCTGGCTTGATGTGGAGGCGGAGATCAAGATGTCATCCATGTATTGGATGATTGTTGCTTCAGGGTTCTTTACTCGGACTGGGGCCAGGGCTTTGCTAACGATGATTTGACAAATCGTGGGAGAGTTAATCATGCCTTGTGGTAAGACCTTCCATTGGAACCAAAGGCTAGGTTGATGGCCATTTGGAAACGTGATGGAAAAAGCAAACCGCTCTTTGTCTTGCTCATGCAACGGTATTGAGAAGAAGCAGTCTTTAATATCAACCACAGCACAAGGCTGGTTCATGGGTATAAAGGAGTTGCTGGGCAGCTTGGTTTGCACTGGTCCCATTGGCTGAATCTTTTTGTTGACAGCTCGTAGGTCATGTAACAGGCGAAAACCTTCGCCACTGCGCTTGGGAATAACGAAAACTGGTGTGTTCCACGGTGAGACTGAGGGCTCGATATGTCCTTTTTCCAATTCTTGCTCGACGAGTTGGAGGAGAGCGGATCTTCGAGGCTCGGGGATGGGCCACTGCTCAAAGTACACCGGGTCTGATGACTTCCAGGTCAATTTAATTGGGAGCAACGGGTACGCCGGAGTGGCCCTAAGGGTAAATTTGTCGCCCAGCAGGGCTTGGGCGTCTCGTCCCAGTAGTGGCGGGGTATTGGAAAGAACATAGATGTGAACGCTGACAGGTTTCTCAACCCCGTCCGGGGTGTATACGGTGATTGATATTGGGTCTACGCTTTTCAGGGCACATTGTACTCCTCCCACTCCGACCACTGCTGCATCATCTTGCAGTTGCCAGCTCGGGGGCCAGCGCACATCCGGGATGACCGTGACATCTGACCCTGTGTCCACCATAAAGAGAAGCACAACAAAGCAGTTGTCTGGTTAGCTTGCCAGTAGGCAAACTCCCCAAACTTCTGGAGGGCATTGTGAATCACAATTTATTGCCAAGGCCAGCCAGGGGATGTTTTGTGTCGAGGGTTGCCTGTGCTGTGTGTTGCGCCTGCATGCCATCTTGTTTGATATTCTGTGTTACCATATATGCAGCCGGTGCCAGCAGAGGCAGAATCTGGGTTGGGACGTTGGGCATGGTTTGAGCTATGAAATTGGTCATTTTTCTGGGGGGTGGAGGACTTGGAAGGTGCTCCGCCCCTGTGGGAGTAACATAACTGGGCCGCGGGCTCTCACAACGGGGAGAGGGTTGCATGTGGCCCAATTGCCCCCTCCCTCGCCCGTTTCCCTGCTTTTTATTGTGGATGCAGCACCGAGCAATGTGACCTTTCTTCACACAAATCCAGCAAGGTCTTTTCGGCCTTGACGAGGAGTAGTCCGTAGGTGGTGGCCGGCCGTGAATGTTACAGCTTTGGATGGTCATTACCTCTGCTACAGCTGTGTCGACCGCTGCTGGGAGTGGAGCCATTGCGGCGCCAACCACAGCTTGGACTGGGGCTAAATTTTCCTCTTTTACACATGCTTGATTATGGTTGCAATGCTGGCACCAGGAGGCAGTGATCGCAATAGCTCTTTGGTGGACTGGTTGCATTGTTGTCTTATACAGCCTTCTAGCACTGGCCATTTTGCCTCTGGTGTCGGATCTGAGGCATCTATAGCTGCCTGAAGGTGATCGACAAATGTGGTAAAGCGCTCACTTTCGGCCTGCCTGATGGTAGTCCATGGTGACGGCTTAGCAACTACTCTGCACGCTGTGCAGATGGCTTCTCTCGCGGCGCGGGTTGTGGCAGCGACTTCAGAGGCTCTTAAGCCCTGCGCCTGCACTTGGGGACTGATCATTCCTGAGTCTCGACCCATTAGATGCTGCAAACTTGAATTGCGCAATGGGTGCTGATCTTTGTTAATTTTGGCAAGTATCTTTTCTAAGTTGTCTTCCCATTCTTGTTTAAAGACAATCATGCCTGCTCCATCAAAAATCATACGACATGTTTGCTTAATATCAAAGGGAAGCATGTCGTCATTGCCAAAGAGACCATCTATTAGGGTGGAGACCATTGCGATATTGATCCCTTTTTCAGCAATGGCTTTTGCGACAGCCAGCACGTCTTTGGGATTCACTGGGGAGTATGCTGGCAAGCTATTTTCTAGTGTTTTTACTGGAAAAATTCTCACTGCTGTTTAAGGTAGGTCGGCAAGCGCTGTTTGGACTTTTCCCCAATCCGTCAGGGGCATAGATTTGGAAGAGTTCTTTTTGCTTGCGCACCATGGGGTTCGGTTCACAAATTTGGCAAAAGTTGCCAGCATGAGATTTGCGTCTGAATCGGAATCCGAATTGGAATCTGAATCGGAACTGAGATGTTTATATTTAAACTCCTCGCACCACCCATCCCAGCTCGGCCTTAGGGCTCTCTCGACCTCACTGTCTGACTGGGAGGAAGTGGAGTGATCAGGGACTTCTGACAGACTGTGCTTTTTAGTTGGATTCCGCCCTCTGTGTTTTTGGTGGGCGGTGGCAATGCATGCCTTACTCCGCCTTTTTTCTGGGCACTTCTTGGCCGTGTAAGGGAATGTTTGAAGGCTCGCTCTCTGATAGGCCTCCAGGTCTCCCCTCCCAGTTAGAAACCACGCCTCCCTCCCCTTGGTCTTGACCGCACATGTCTGTGGCGGGAATCGGCTGCTGGCCCTGCCCTTCCCGTTTCTCCTCGGCGCCATATTGTGGGGTATAGGGCGGTAGGTCTTATTTCTATTTGGCCTTTATTTATATCCTTAACACCATCATTAAAGAACGGGGAGCTATCGCGTTCTGAAAGTGGGTTTGGGTTAGCTTTTGGATCGGGGGTTGGGGCTGGAGATAAGGATCATGATAGCGGAAGGGTGATAGTATCTGACAACGAATCTGAATTCGCAAGAATATCACTAACAACAGTTTGAGTTGCGGCTTCCACACCCAGTTTTGGAATGACTCTTAAGCATTGCTGGGCTGCCTTCCACATCTCCTGCTCTTCTAGGGCCTTTTGCAATGCCTGCTTAACTCTGCCCCAGCTTTTAAGGCATTTACTAGAGCCGGATGTGATAACATCGTTGGCAAGAGCAGTTGTGCACCTCCCCCAACATTCTGAATGCAAAATGTCAACAAGACGATCGATAATGTTTAACATTAACAACCGCCTAATAGCAGTATTAAAATCATTAAATTTACAACTAATACACCACTGCTAATGGATTTCTGCAATTACCTTCCCGAGCGACTCCATCTCGGTGGTATTGGGAGTGTCCTCCCACCGAAGTCGGTCCTGCCGCTTCGGTTGTCTCCTCCTCCAGGGTGTCTCTCGCCGGCGGAGCGCACACGCACCCGTGTGTCGGGGAGCGCTTCCGGGTTTCGGCACCACTATGTTGCCTACGACTGAGGCTAATGCGACCTGGTTAGGAGCGAGACCACGGTGCACTTACAACCTTGCCGGACAGATCACACATCACACCAATGTGGTGAATGGCGAAATGCATTTATTTCCTGCGCGCGCCCTTAAATTACCTCCGCATGCTTGGGTCACTTCCTTTGTAGTTCTGTAACTTAGCAACATTATGGAGAGGGAGGGGGCCCTGCCTCCTGGTACAACCCGAGATCTTCCGAGCGGTTGTGGCTAACTGCAGGAAACAGAAGTTGCCGATCTTACTTTCATCAAGCTTAACTTTTCAGGGATGGTCCATACAGTTCATGGTATTCACAGCAGTGTCTGGTCATTCACATGCTGCTGAAGCTCTTCTGAAGATCAGTTTTAATAAATAATTAGTATTTCAAAGACCACTGGTGTGCAATGACTACAGTACAATGACTGGAATGTGAGAGCAGTGAATTAACTTGCAGTGCTGCTGTGTTCTGCACAGCCTGGCAGCTAAAGCAGCAGTCCCTTTATTTGATATGCTCTGCCCTTCTGACCTGTCTCACAGCAGGCAAAGCACAGATTTTACTGCTGCCTGTCTGTCATTAAAGTGTGTCTGAAGGTGTTTTGCAGTTAGGGAGTGCATTAAAAATGCCACTTCAGTCAGTGCTGAGCTTCAGTGACAAAAATGCCTACAATCTGCTGTTGCTTTGAATGTGCAGAACCAAAGTCCTGCCAAAACACAGCAGTGGTGATTTGCTGATGCTGTGTCTGGCTCTGTTGCCGTGGAAGGGCTATAGAGCAACGAAAAAACAGCAACAAGACACTCTCTTGCTTGGTGCAGGAAAGAGCAAGAAAGAGCAATTTACTGAGAGAAACCATTGCCTTAAATAAGACAGTTAGTGGAAAACAAAATACAAACACATCATTAGTCAGAGAAGGAGACACCTCTCCTCCCTGACTTTCTCATGGACCTTGCAGGTGTTTATCTCTGTTGTGATTCCTTGTCTTATGTTTACAATAGAGAAAAAGTCTCCAGCTTAGGAAAAATCCTAGCTGAGGCTGAGAAAGTTTCATGGCCTGAGAAAAATACTTAGAACTTGAGAAAAAAGGCCTAGCTAAAATGTGCGTAGGCCTTCAGCAGTTTCCACAATTCCCCCTTTCAGTTTTTAAAAAGGAAAAGAAAGAGAAGTGTTTGTAATCCTCCACAGGGCCCTTTGTCAAAGGAGAACAAACACCACCCCTCAGGAGATTTTGTGGATACATGAACGCCCTAGCGAAATCTTCATACCTGGTGCTTTTAACAAACTCAATACTAAAACTTAATTCTAATTACAATAACAAAACCCATCACCATTCACCAAACTTACCAAACAGTGAAATTTCCACCACTAATTAATTATTCTAATACTACAATGAAAACTGTATCAAGAGTTCCAACATAAACAGATGAATGTCCATTCTCAGTTTGAAGAGGGATCATCGGGTCAGTGTTTTCTCTGGTTGGTGTCTGGTGAGCTGGTCAGCATGTGAAAGCTGAAGCTGTGATCACACTCTGCCCCTGGTGCAGGTCAGGGCAGACACCTTGATGGTCAGTAGCAAAGACCCAGACATGTCTCATCTGGAGCCTGAAATGAGGCAAAAGGTGATTCACAAAAACTGGATTGGTTAGATCTTTTCTTTCTCTTTTTCCAAGTTCGCTGTCGTACAATAGGAACAGCATCAGGCACAGGCACAGGAACAGCTTGAGCCTCTCTCATTTGGATATCATCATTGCAAGTTTTCAGCTCTTCCCTTAGAACAAGGGAATAGAGCTCAGAAACATCTGCCCCAGCGCTCCCTCCTCCCATGCCCACTGCAGGAATGAAACCAGCCCCCGCTGCTCCCCCCTTTGAAGTGAGGACAAAGCCATCGTTGCTGTCAGCACAGGGTGGGGGCGGCGAAGCAGCTGGAAATGCCGATGGGAGGGGTCCGTTCGTGGGGTCCAGCGCTGGGCTCAGCACCGCTCCCGGGTGAACGAATGGAGAAACTGAGGGAAGAAGAGAAGGCAGCCCCACCTCTGCTGAGGCAGAGAAGGGCAGCCCAGACCCTGCTCGGGCGGGCAGGTCGGTCTCCAGCACCGGAGAGGAGGGAGGCGCCGGCAGCAGCTCCTTCTCTGGGGTGGCTGGTGCCGACGGCTCCTCTCAGCAGGCGGGTCACGGTCAGACGGCACCGGGGACGGACGGGCCAGCACCACCCGCACCTTTTCAGGGGGAGGCTCTGCCCCGGCAGGCGGATCGAGCGGCGGCACCGGCACGGTGGAGGGGCCGGCTGACGGCACCTCCTTCTCGGCAGCGAGCGGCCCCACAAGGGCGGGGGCCGCCCCCCCAGGCAGCGCTGGCTGCACGGGGGCTGCTCCAGCCGGGGCCGCTCCGAGCCGTCAGCGCGGGGGGCGAGTCTGGCTCCGGGGGGTTCCGGGATAGCAGTCAGATTCGTCCTCGTTTTGTTCTGAACCTGCCTCGCTCCTCTCAGAGCCTACCTCGTACTCCTTCAGTTTTTCATTAATGATCCCCCAAGTGTTTATTAGAGGGAGAATTAAAGTATCACCTTCCCGTATGACTTCATGCAATCGGTATCCTAGCTCTGTCCAAGCTTTCTCAGAGAAGGCCACTCCTTCATCCTCAGAAAACCCGCTTTCTCTTGCCCACGCTAACAAGTCAACCTAGTCCTTGTCCGGAATTGGGGTGTCCAAGCTTTCAAGGACATCCCTCCACAGCGAGAGTATAGTTTGCTCTTGCTTAGACAGACGATTCCCCATTATTTCAGAATTTCCCACCTAGCCGCTATGCTGGGAGGGGAGGGGAAACACAGTACCTCTCTCGACGGGGAGAAAACAGTCGAGACGCAGCTCGCAGCTCTCGCTGTGCGGGCTCCCGGCACTCGGCTCCGCGGGGCTGCGGGATTTCGCCGCCGCTCCGAACCGAGCCAAGGGGCTCCTGAGCTACAAGCTCATATTACCTCTCTCGGTGGGAGAGGAGAAAAGCCGATGATTCCTGCGGGTTTCCCGTCCTGCCGTAGTCAGGGGGTCTCCGCGATGTCCCAGATGGCTCTCGACTCCGGCCGCGATCCCGGCTCTGGTCCTGGCCCCAGGTTCGCAGCCCTGGTTTTCTGGGTTTCAGTCTGCTCGGTGCAGCTCTGGCTACAAACCCCAGCACGGGCCGCACCCCGGTTAGGACAGGCCTCCAGGGTCCGTCCCGGTTTTTGCAGGCTGTCAGCTCCGAGTTTTCCCGGTGCTGTTGGTCGGTCAGAGATCGCTGAGGGCGAACCCGATCCACTCGAGTAACGATCTCTCGGTGGAACCTCCATATGTTGCTGTGGAGAAAGATATGGAGCAGCGAAAAAACAGCAACAAGACACTCTCTTGCTTGGTGCAGGAAAGAGCAAGAAAGAGCAATTTATTGAAAGAAACCATTGCCTTAAGTAAGACAATTCGTGCAAAACAAAATACAGACAGATCATTGATCAGAGAAGGAGACACCTCTCCTCCCTGACTTTCTCATGGACTTTGAAGGTGTTTATCTCAGTTATGATTCCTTGTCTTATGTTTACATTAAGAGAAATCTCTAGCCTGGAAAAAATCCTGGCTAGAGGCTGAGAAAGTTTCATGGCCTGAGAAAAATACATTAGAACCTGAGAAAAAGGCCTAGCTAAAATATGCCTGGGCCTCCAGCAGTGTCCACAACCGGGACTGGCACCGGCTGTGGGGATTGGTTGTGGCTTTAGATCTTCCCAGAGCAGAGCAGCTGCCGGCTGCTGTAAAGTTGTTTCTTGTGAAGGCATGTCAGGCTCCAAAGGCAAGGAGCCCAAGGCTCTCCAGTCCCTGTTCAATCTCTCTGCCATAAAGTCCCGATGGAAGCAGGAGCAGCTCTCTGCTGCCAGAGGTCGAAGCTGCGGCTGGTGCAGAGTCTCCAGAGGCAGATGCTCCCTGGCCTTTCTTCTTCTGTTCTTTTCTTCTTCATCTTGCTCTTCTTCTTCTCTCGTGTGCTGGTAGTGGTGATGAGGATGGTGGTGGAGGAGGACAGAGCAAAGAGAGAGGAGGGAGAGAGAGCTCTGGCTCCAATACAAGGATTTGTTTTGACAAATTATCTAATGAGCCAAAACTGTGAACCGAACAAATTTCTCCTAACCCTATTAGAATTCCGTAATACTAAAGTCTACATATAACTTGTGCATATGGCCTATCTGTTTTATTTGAAGGATATATATAATATTCCTACTGTAATTTTATTTTGTCTAGAACTAAGTTTTTAATGTCCCAATGCAGCCACTATTTTATAGGACGGCTTTTCCAAGGCTTTTACTTTTTATGGTATTTTAAACATATTTCTACATACTTCATACTAAGATTTAAACATCTACTTCGTATTTATGCTACTTAATATTTCTAATGCCTTATACTAAACCTTAGACCTCTATTTCATTTCTGTGTGGTTTTGTATATTTTAACTTCTCAAAATATTTCAAATTTTATTCTTGCATACTGTTCTCTCTCAGAGGGAGTCAGAGAGGCTTCTCTGTTCCACTCTCCAACAACCAGGACTGTGGACAGGGACAGAGAGTGGGGACTGAGAAAAAGACATTGGAATGCGAATGAAAACGGGAACAGGGAATGGTAATATGGGAACAGAACAGGAAATATGGAAATAGAAATGGGGGAGAGAGAAACTATGGGAGAGAGATTTAGAATATGGGACTGGAACGACTAGGACAGAGAAAGAGGATTGGGAATGGGATATGGAAGGGGACTGGATATAGAATATGAAAATTGGACATGTGCTGAGATCAGGAATACAAGAAGGGAACAGGAAAGCGGAATAGGACTGGGAATATTGTGAACGGTTAACCAGGCAGAGAATACAGCAGGAATGATAACCTGGATGGGACTCTCAACTGGGAAGGGCGGCAGGAGTGGTGTGAGACAGGGAATGGGGCCGGGTGACGTGGCAAAGGAGGATTGGACAGGGGACATAGGTGCTGGGTCAAGGGAAACGGGGAGGGTTGTCAGGGAGGGGGTCATTGTCAAGCTGCCCAGAACCTCCGTAGCATCTCCCAGTGCAGCAACAGCCGCTGGGATGTGGTGATGCCCAAAGCCCTGAGGCAACCCCAAGGAAACCTGAAGTCCCTGGAACACAGGGTCTCCCACATCCTCTGGAAGATCCCCCTGTGTCTGCAGGCATGTCTTAGTTCAATGTCTTCATTTTTACCCCGGTACTGGGTGTCTGGGAAAGACAAAGAGAAATGCAAAGAAAATCCAGGTCACAGGGAGCCAGCACAAAGCTTTTCCTGCACTCAGGGCACTCACAGGGCTCCTCAGTGGAGACTCCGTTGGTGTTGGGTCAAGGCACATCTCCTGGAGAAGCTCTTCCCACACTCAGGACACTCCTAGGGTCTCTTCCCGGTGTGGATGCGCCGGTGCCTGATGAGGTTGGAGTTTGTCTTGAATCCCTTACTGCAGTCGTGGCAGGAGAAGGGCCTCTCATCCCAGTGAGTGCGATAGTGCTGGAGCAGATGGGTGTTTCTCTGAAACCTCTTCCTGCATTTATCACACTCGTAGGGTCTCTCCCCAGCGTGGATGAGTCGGTGGCTGATGAGGTGGGAGTTTCGATTGAAGCTCTTCCCACAGTCGGGGCAGCAGAAGGTCCTCTCCCCTGTGTGAATGCGATAGTGCTGGAGGAGACTGGAGCGGGTGTGAAACCTCTTTCTGCATTTATCACACTCGTAGGGCCTCTCCCCAGTGTGGAACCTCTGGTGCTCAGTCAGGTGTGAGCTGCACTTGAATCCCTTCCCACACTCCCCACACTCGTAGGGCCATTCCCCCGTGTGGATCCTCTGGTGTTCAATCATGTCCCATCTCCTCCTGAAGCTCTTCCCACATTCCGAGCACTTGTGGGGTTTCTCCCCATGGTGAAGCTGCTCACGCTGCCCCAGCTCCGAGCTCCGGCCGCCTCCCCGGCCCGGGCTGGCTGTTTCCTGCTGGGATCCCTGGGCTGTGCGTTTGCAGCCCCTCCTGCTGCAGGATCTGTGGGGCTTTTCCTCCCCGTTGCATTCCTGCGCCGTGGAGCCAGTGCAAACGGCCTCTTGCCCGAGGCTGTGCCGCGGGGATTTGTCCTCCCTGCTGTCTGTGCTCAGCTCCTTGTCTGGGGGAGGAAGGACAAGGACAGGATGGGATTTGCCTCTGTGCCAGAGGCAAGGGCAAGGAGATCCCCCCAGGGCTGAGCTGCAGCCGGGGCCATGCTGGGCTGGGAGATGGAGCAGGACACAGGGGGAAAGGGGCACTGACTTCCTCCTCACCTGCCTGCGGCTCCCGGGACATCGACCTCGTCCTCACGGCCTCCTCCTCCTCAATGCAGCCTAAGTTCGGGAAATCCTGGTTTGGGGGGGAAAACAAGGGCTGAGCGCGTTGGGTTTGATGGTGGCGCTGCCCAAGGGCAGCTGGAGCAGTCAGAGCCCCTTTCAGCCTCGGGGGCTCGGAGCCCGCTCAGCACCAACCTCCCGCACCCCTCCAGGCTGCCGGGGGTCCCCCGGCTCCGGGATCGCCCCTCCGCGCTCTCCCCTCTCCGGGGCTCGGCTTTGGGCTCCTGCAAATCCAAACATCTCCTGAACCGCAAAGTAAAGCCCTCCCGGAGCCCCCCATGATGGATTTGGGGCGAGCTCCCCCTCCCCGCTCACCTGCGGGTTCTTGGGGGGCGATTCTGCCGCTCCCGGGGAAACTGCGGTCTGTGCGGGCGTGCGGCAAAAGCGCGTGGTTGGAAAATCGCTCCTCCTCTTCCTGCCGCTCCTCCCTGTGCCCCTCCTCTTCCTCCTGCTGCTTCTCTTCCGTCTCTTCCCTCTCCTCCTCTTCCTCCCGCTCCTCCTCCTCTCCCAGCGCAGCCAGAGCCGCTGTAACTGGGGTGCCCAAGGCCCTGAGCAACCCCCAGGTCCCTCCCAGGACCCCTCAAATCCCTGGAACCGAGCGTCCCCCGCATCCCCTGGAAGATCCCTCCGTGTCGTCAAGCAGGTCGTTATTTAACATCTCTATTTTTACCCTGATTTTGGGTGTTTGGGAAGGACGAAGAGAAATGCAAAGAAAATCCAGGCCACGGGGAGGATGTGCAGCCCCCAGCCAGGTGTCTTCCCAACACGGATCAGCAGCACCAGGGCTCAGGGGGGCTCTGCCCACCGGGGGTCCCTGGGGATCATCCAGCGCGGATCCTGCCATGGGGATGGAGCTGCAGCAGGGCACTGTCTTGGTTTGACAGACAGGTGTCTGCTGAGGAGCTCTGGAGCTTCTCTTGAAATGGAAAATGTAAACTTCCTCCCTCTAAATTAATATGACTTGGAAATTGAGGAGCTGCCTGGAAAGATATGGGATTTAGAATACCAGTTTTTCACTGGGAAAATGAAAATAAAAGTATAGTAATATAAAGACCAAAACACTGGCAAGGTCAGAATGCAGCCTGCAACCCTGTTGCTCAGGGTGTTGGTTACAGTCTGAATAATGGTACCTGTAGTTTTATTGGAGTGACAGATGTTGTTTTGTTGGAGCAATGATTTTGGGGAAGGGTGTGGTTCCTTTTTTAACATCTAGTGGTGATGAAGATAGGCCTGGTCGAGTTTTGGGAATTTAGTGGGAAAGGTTGCTCTGATGTTTCAAATTTCAGATTTTATTTAGGTAGGAAATACTTGGCTTTTCTCCTTGGGTGGAGCATCTCCCATAAGGAGAGCTGGTGTCAAAACAGAGTTTCATTCCTAGCTTTTATTTAAAATATTGAAAGACGAAAGGTTTCTAATTAAATTGAAGAACTGCATATCATTAGGAACTGTAGTTCTTCCCTGCTTGTATTTAGAAAAACAGGCTAATGCCAACTGTACTCCTAAAACATATACAGAGATCACAAGCAGCCACCACAAGTGGTATTCAATTCTGGGAAACATAGTTTTTGATAGAAATCATTTTTGCTTTAATAATACAAGCTTATTCTATTCTAAAAGTGGGGAAATTAGGTATGTTCTGGACTATCTGCATTTTTATTATTTTCCTGTCTTTTTATCATTTCTTCAAGTACCAGTTTTATACATATACATATACATTATACATCATTATTTATGATTTAAAATGGTGTCTTAGGCATGTAACTTGATAGTATTGTGAACCATGAAAATAATGTTTTTTGGTCTGTCTTCATTTGATTAAGTGATTCCTGTGAAAGACTGGGGGGTTTTATGGTTTGAGATGTAAAAGAAGTAGTTCAGCAGCCTTGGCAAGTAAGTGTGCGACTTTGCAAGATGAATATACAGAAACACCTGTGGTTCAGCTGGAATATACAGTATTCTAGTTTGCTGCTGCTGGGGTGTTTTGTTTTGTTGGTCTGTGAATCCATATTCTATACAGTATCATTTGTCAGAACTCCATTCCACTTTTACAGTCCCTCTGTTTTCCCACTTCTGAATGATGGTTTTCTCCATGCCTTTTATTTGGGGAATTCTTGGTGATAAAAACAATACATGCTCCATAATGTTTTATGTTGTCAAATGATTATGCTCTTTCACACATTTTCTAATTAGCCTCCTTCAGTCTCCTTCTATCAGTTTTATTTCCCTGTACTACACTTAACACTCACATTTCAAAGCTTGTATTTTTATGCTAAATGCTTCTGCTGCATAATTAATTTGTCTTAAAAAAGAGTGTGTATGAATCAAACAGATTAATATTCTTCCCAGTCTTTCACAGTCTGAATTTATTTTGGAAAATGATTAAGAAAGATTTTCTCACTCTATTTCTGTCCTTGGATATAATTCCCCAGGCTATATTGAATCTTTTCTGCATAGAGGAGGGCAGTTTCAGTTGTTGCTGCAAAGTCTCCTAAAGCATTTCTACAGCTACTGCATAATTCCTTGTGACCTGGTTCATGTTTAAAGGTTATAAAGAGCATTTCTGCAAGAGCTGAGAAAGCACTGTAGAAATTTTAGCTTTAAATAATAAAGGCAAAGCCAAGTGTGCATCTCTGTTCTGTAACTTTCCCTCTGCCTCAGTTTTATTCCAAGTTCTGCACAGAATAGAACCATGTGATTCTTGGTGTGAGGCCACTGAAGCAGAGTTTTCTCTCTGGTTTCAGTTGCCCAACTGTCCCTTGTCATTCACAGGATCCTGTAAGCACATGAAATCAGTCTTTCAAAATATGTAAAAACCATTGCTTCTCTACCATAAAAAGTGTGGAGGTCACTTTCTGTAGTTTCAGTTCTGATTTGTTGTGTGAAAATTGCAGGTCCTCAAATTTGTCCATGTCCTATTTCATCATCACATTTAATCATTTGCAGGTGCTAAAAATGCCCCTTCCTAAAATGACTTTGGATAGCAGTCATTCTTTGGTCTGGACTCAGAAATTGTGTGATTCACTCAAAAGACTGTAACCATATGACAGAAGAAGAGCAATTAAATATCAAAATTATTCAATTCCTCTTAATGTAGGGATTTAAATGTGTTCTGTTGCATTGTAGTGCTTTAGAATATTTTATGACACTTGCACAGGCATAGTCTGTAACCCATAAAACAAGAAAAAGGCCTAATTGCTCTGTGCATGGATTATTGATAACTGTGTGGTCTGTGAAGGAATGAGTCCAGAAAAAGAATGCCACTGAGTGTTAAAACCAGTCTGCTTGCTGCATTTTAATTGGGATGAGAGTCTTAGGTCTTAGGCTTCAGAAATATTGCATTATGGATATGGTGCTTGCATTTTAATTTTAAAAATAAATATGAGAAGTAAGTATTGATTAAGGAACTTTGGGCATCAGGGGTATAGTCACCATATGACAGATGAAGCCACTAAGCCTTGGGAGATTTTTGTCTTACTGTTCTAAACTTTAGATCTAGTCATTCACTCAGGAGGGGCAGGGAGAAGTTGGGATTTGTTCATAGAATTACTATGTCTGCATATGGATTTGTGGAGGCATAACTCCAGCAATGCAAAAGTGTTTATTTCAGCCTGCCTCTCTCTCTCTTTATTTATTTCCTTGATTCATTTGTTCTCTGCTCTCTCTTACTGAACACATGGATCTAGACCTCCCTGATTCTCCTTCTCTGGAAGATACCAGCACGGGTTATACCAGTGCATGGGTTTTTTACAGCAAGCTTGGTGCACAATTTGTTTTAGGTTGGCAGATGGTGACACCAGGAATGCAGAATACATTTAATTTCGTTGAATGTATAAAATCATTTCCTTCTGAATTCGCTTAAGTGACACAATTCAGTCCAGAGTCAATTTTACATCCAAGCTGATACAGAAATCATAATAATTCAGTCATATAATGGCTCAAACAGCACTGTTATAGTGCACAATTAAAATCTGTGATGCTAAAATCCATTATCACCCTTGAAAGCTACTCTGGACACTTGGCACTTAAATTGATCTATTGATCCATTAATGCTCACCTTTTGCTAACCTATTGGTCAGGTAGTCTCCTTTAATTTTCCCCTTTACTGAAGCTATTCCACTGATCTACATGTAATTATGGTCCAACATGCATGCCTTTTCCAAAACTGCATTTTGGGAGGCTTGTGTTGGTTTTCATGTGTGAGAAGTAAGGAAATTTCTGTTAACTTTGATAACTATCCAGAAAAGGAAAAGAAACCCAGAATCCCCACAGATGATGTACTGTTTCTGTCTGGTTTATATTTCACATGAACTAACATTTGTTACCTGTGGCTGCAGGGAAACAAATAAACAAAACCAAGAAGTTAATAAAACGTCACAACGGAAAGGGTGTAAGGGGTGAAAATTATTTGGGTAAAAATGGTACTTGCAGTTGAATTAGATGTAACAGTGTTGCCCGACAGAGAGATGTGGGAGTCCAGGGTTTTTCCCTGGCTCCTTTGGGGGTGCAAAAACCCCCCTGGCAGACCCCTCAGAGACCCCCGAGTGCTGCCCAGGAGCTGCAGGGGCTGGATTTGGCTCCTTGGGAAAATCTGCCCACGCTGAGAGAAGAGACACAGAAAAGAATGATGAGTAGAGTGTAAATTAGATTGTTAAAATGTAGTATAAGTAGTTTTTTAGATTGTTTATATTAAGGACCATGTGGCCAAGATGGAGGACCCTGGGTATGGTGGACTTCTTCCTCCTTCTTCTTCATGTCATCCATGTTGAAGTTGCACCCTGGGAACCACAGATTGGATGGGAGAGAACTGGACATTGCAAAGAGGTTACATGGCATTGGGGAAAATTTGTAAATATTGTATATGTAGTTTAGGGTATCAAGACCTTGGCTCAGCCCTCTCAGGAGACCTTTTTGCTATGGTCGACCTGCAGAGCGGACCTGTGCCAGGCTGGCAGAAACTTTTTTAAGATAAGACAAATAAACAGCCCCAAAACAACTCAAGGTCGTCTCGAGTTGCTTTCTTGTCGGCGCCTCCGAGAGAACCAGACTTTTTTCCACCTCCATGCCCTCTCTGGGGAGGTCTCAAGCCTGAAGAGACCCTCAGAGACAGGACAGAGAGACACGAAACAACCAGGTTGTTTAGTGCGGTGCTTTATTGAGGGCCCTGGGGTCTGAGGACTAGCGTCCAAAGTCAGAGCCCGCCAGATTACAATTTCTCAGAGCTTAAATACACTTCTTGGAGAATTTCTTTATCCTTGATTTTCTTACTTCACTACCCCCTAAGTGATTTTCTCAAGGTTCTCCTAATCTGTCTACATTCCTCTAAGTAATAAATTGTTACACTCGGCTAGACAAGTCACATACATCATGTAGATAAACAATGCACTAATCAAGAGAGTAACATTTCTACTGTTTCAGCAAGTTCTACTTCGGTACACACATAAATTTATTTAACTGAATACCCCTCACTCTTGCCAACTCAGGGCCTAAGCTACTTGATCAGTCCTTAGAATAACTACTACTAATTTTATATTTCTATTTTACTGAAACATACTGCAACAACTGCCCCCTTTTGAGCATCACTCAATCTCCTTTGCAGGGATGCTCAAATATTCACTCGATCTTCATCTGGAGATCGCACAAATTGCACCGTGTCCTTATATGATGGAGGTGGTGTCACTGGAGCATGGGTGACAGCGCTGAGCAGTCTTCTAGTATGCAATTGCTCCTTGGTAATTACACCTGTAATGCACTTAAACACTCGAGCTACAATATGTACCACAATTACAATCATAATTACATATTGTATCACTGATGAGATCCATCCAGAAAGTTGGAGCCCTAATGACTGAAACAGAGCACCAACCCAATTGTGCTCTGCCTCTTTTTCCAAATCTTTAATTTTTCCTTCCACACTTTCCAATTGAGAAATATCTTTCTCTACGTCAACTGTCACATTTGGAATATGGATACAACAATGGTTTATTTTATTGCTTAAATATCCACACACCCCATGTTCCTTTAACAACAACAAATCTAAAGCCATCCTATTCTGTATAGTCATACGAGTTGTAGCTTGCAGCTGGAGATTTAAATCCCTAAAACCCTTCTTGGTGGCGGCTGCTAATCTTTCTGTTTGTCCCATCAATCGATAGATCATTTCTCTACTCCTGTAAAAGGCAATTTGAGCAAACAAGGATTCTAACGCCCAACCAATCTTTACTCCACTGTCAGGTTCATGCCATTGATCTTCCTCATTTTCTGCTTCCCTCTTGTGCCTTGTCATTTGTAGTTTTAATTTAGATTGTTTCCAGAAGGGACATAATGTTGGGATTCCTAATGTGATTTGGGTAACTGGCCCATCTACTGGCATATGAGTTGTCCACAAACCATGTCCTAATACCCATACCAAATTCCCTGGACTCCTTATCGTGGTAGTCTTGCCATTTATGTCCTTCTGGCTGGCAGTTCCTGTCATAAATGATTATATCCTCTACAATCACATCCTGATTTTAACAGCATCCTTACAGACATCAGTCCAATTTCTAATTCCGGAGTGTCACAAGTGTATATTTTTGTACAATTCCAATTTTCATTTTGCTGTCTGAATTGTCTCTGCGTAGAATATAGCATAGTTAAACCTTTGTGTGTCTGATTAACTTTCCCCGTCCACTGGATGCACCATTTAACTGTATCAATGTAACTATAGGTTTCTAACAAGCTTGGTCCCCAAATTGTTCCCCATTCTTCCAAGGTAGTAACCCGTGTGTGATCCTCACACACTATTTCATTCTGAAGTATTACTTTTAAAGAGCTGACATTTCGTATAACATCATATTCACACCATCCCACATCCTTAAATCTTCCGATTTTTGTAAATACTGGATTCGGGAGTTTATCGCATTCCTTCCTGTTTCCGGGAGTAGACCATTTCTGTCGCATAACATTAATATGGTACTCTACCATTTCCTTCCTTTTCAACTCGTTCTTACAAATTTGAGTAGTATTTTTATATGTCCTTGGCATATCTGTGATGGGGATTATTCCCCATGGAATGGGCTCCCCTGCTGCTTGTGGCAGCGGCAAACATGCTGTAATCCTGGACATATTTTGAACCATCCCAAAATCTCTAATCAATCCTACAATTAGATTTTCCTGTTCATTACCTCGTTTGAACTCCGGGAGTTCAATTTCTGTATTATTGGGTGCCTCTCTGATTTTCCGTGACCGAATCCGTCCCTGTGTTATTATCACCATGGTCCTTGAGTGAGCCCACCAAGCCTCTTTTGCTACCCAGCACCAATAAATTCCTTCATCACTTTCTTGTACGTCTTGTATGACTAAAGTAAGGGAATGTCCTAACTTTCTCCTTTCAGCGTGATGTTTGCTACTTTGGGGAAGATTACCCTTCCTGAATCACCATCCGAATTCTGTGAATTCAATTCCAGCCCTCACCTTACATTCCAAAATTACCGGAACTCCTAATTCTGCTTGGTATAGTCCATGTGTTGGTCTCACTCCCAGTCCTAAATGGGTTGTCCCTACTATTTTTTACCTCTTTTGTCCCTACTACTTCCCTTTTTCCATAGTTTGCATACCAACCACATATATTTACACAAATATAACTTCCCTCAGATGACCCCAATTTTGCTCGAGTATTATTTAACCAATTTACTCCTGCAAATTCACTTATCCCCACAATTGTTTGTCCTATAGGTTTTGTCCATTGCGCAGCCTCCTTCTCCCATTTCCTGTCATGTCCACCAGTACTACAGCCTCCCCCCACCGTGTAGTGCTGTCCCCTTGTAGACAAAACAGGTACTGCAGCCCATACCCTCAGAAAGTTCTGTCCCCTTGTGGACAAAACCGGCACTGCAGCTCCCCCCCTAGTAATGCGGCTTCCTTGAGGACAAAACAGCTCTCTGCCCCTGTAGTTCTGTCCCTGTGTGGACAAAACCGGTACCACAGTCCCCTCCTCCTCAATGGTGCTTCTCAATTGTGGACCAAAAATGTACTGCAGCTTCCCCCGCATTATAGCTGCCCCCTTGTGGACAAAACCAGTACTGCTGGCCCCCCCTCATCACTAGTGCTGTCCTCTTGAGGACAAAATGGCTACTGCAGTTCCACCTCCTTCAGCAGTGCTGCCCCCTTGTGAACAGAACAGATACTGTCCCGTCCCCCCCCCAGTAGTGCTGCCTCCTTGTGGACAGAACAGGTACTGCGGCCCCAACCAGTAGTGCTGCGTTCTCATGGACAAAACCAATACTGTAACCTCCCCCCCAGTAGTGCTACC